>NC_048566.1:62412461-62712461 GCF_013265735.2 Oncorhynchus mykiss
GAACCAGAGTGGAATGTTCTCAGAACCTCCCTGCAACCCAAATATACATGTTTCGGAACAAGCAACATTTTCACTTCTGTTCTCAGAATGTTTAAAAAACGTTCAGTTTTACCAGTCAGGAAACATATGGCTTCATTCCTACAACCAATGTGATACCAAAAACATACGTTTCCAAAACCTCAAAGGAACAAAATGTCCTAGCTGGGCAATCGGATAGGCAATCACATAGTTGTACTGTATGTATAGTATAATCATGATTTATCTGATATCTGTAAAAGTGCAGTGTGTGTGTGTGTTAGTTGGTGGAAAAACATCACTGTGGCGGTGGCAAGCGTTTGCATATTTCAATCTTTCTCACAATGGTATATTTAACATACTCCAATGAGCCAAGTCCAGACCCCAGAAGATTACAGAAGGACAGAGTAGTTGCACATCCCTCTCTCTCTCAGGCCAGCTTTTGCTTTAATTGTGTTTATTTGCATTCCTAATTAGTCCTGCTCCACTGGAAGTGTGGCATCATCTCCCAGCATGACTATAACTTTTTTTCCCCCCACTTTCCTAATCAATACTGTCTTGTTGTCTTGATTGGCCATGGAATTGGCCATGGGTGAACCATACAGGCCCCGATCAAAAGTAGAGCATTATATAGGGAATAGGTGCTATTTGGGATGCAACTAGGCCTGTATCCCTGTCATGTTACTGTAGTTAGCTTGTCCCTCTCTGATTACCTCTGTATGCAAAAAAAATGATGTAAACAGGAGGAAGAGGAGGAACTGATAAAATACGCTCTTTCTCTGCACTGAGGAAAGAGAAAACCAACAGTTGCTTAGCAGATAAAGATGAGGATATAACTAACACAGTGGCGGGGGCCATGGCAGACGGTCCAAGCACTCCCATTCTCACGAGAGAGAACAAGAGCTCTAGCTGCTGGTTTAGATTACGGAGCAGAGCTGGGGCACAGTGCCAGGGTGTCTTTTCACCGGGGATGAGACACTAATTTGAGTTTGTGTCCCTCTAAGGGGGCTTCCTGACCAGTTGATGATGTTGTTATCATTGGTTAATGTTGAACTTGCCTCATAGTGGTCACATGAGCGTTTTGCCAAGCTGTTGGGGTGGGGGTGTGTGGTGTAGTGGGAAGGTAGTCGTGGAAACGGGGTAGCAGTGATGGGTTGGGGAAAAGTAGGATTGCTGTCAGTCTTTTACCTACTCATCAATCCATCCCCCCAAAGCCTGTTTCAAAACATATTTCAAAAAAAGTTGCTGGGAAAGTTATCGAAAGTTATTTGATACCTAAATTACACTCTAACTCCTACGCTACCAGTCATTGTAACTCTTTTTTTTTTAAGTTGATATTTTGCCAAAGCTTGTATGTAGTTTGAATGTTGCAGAGTCTCCTCCACTCCCCTAACAGATTTTGGGCAACCCAGACCATTTGGGTAAACCTCCTGTCCTCTCCTCTCAGAAAAATAGTATCTAGAACCTAAAATGGTTCTTCGCCTGTCCCCATAGGAGAACCCTTTGAAGAACCCTTTTTGGTTCCATGTAGAACTCTTTCCACAGAGGGTTCTACATGGAACCCAAAATAGTTCTACCTGGAACCATAAAGGGTTTTACCTGGAACCAAAAATGGTTCTCCTTTTAATTAAGGTAAACTATGGGGACAGCCGAATAACCGTTTTGGAACCCTTTTTTACAAAGACTGTAGTGAGTGTGTACTGTAGGAATGTATATTTACTCTTATAGCCTGCATGGCAGCCCATTGTGGGAGGATTCAGCCTCATACCACAGGAAAGGTGTTACGCGTCGCTGAGGTGCGGGCAGAGCACATTCCTGGTAGGCAGTGTGTGCCAACCCCAACCCAGCCGTTGGGAGGAAAGGGGAGAGGAGAGGAAGGGATGGGATGGGATGGGATGTGATGGGAAGCGAAGCCAAGCCTTCCTGCCCCAGCCTACTCCCACCTCGCTCTCAACCACCTCCCTCTCAGCCTCCAGCCTCAGGGATGGGGCTGTGTCAGGATAAACAGAAAGTGTGACTCATGGCTGTTGGTCCAGACTAATGTCATCCGAGACCACAGACAGATAAGTCTGGTGGTGCAGCCAGCCAGTCAGTGTCATTTGGTGTGGGCCACAGGCAGGCAGGCAGGAGAGTATGATGTAACAGGAATCAGATCCCCTCCCCTGCTACCCTGCTACTCCAATCTGTCCCTGCCCGAAGGACAGCCAGGCCAGCCTGCCGAGAGCAGAGCTGCACAACTACTCCTCTTAGGTTTGTTAGTCAGCCCCAGACTAAACCAGCTGAATCGGATGCAAGGTCGGTACCCAGATGCTAAAATAGTCCAAGTGATCGTTTTCTCATCTGCCCAGCCCCAGACAGACATGAGCTGTGTTCAATAAATTGTGTTCTTCCTTTCACCACCTACCTTCAATTTCTCCAGATGCAGATGTGAACTACTTGACATTTCACCACCGCATTTAACTTAGTCAGATGTGCCAGTTCTGGAAGGAATAACCCACTGGACACAGTAGTCATTTCAACATCTATTTTTATTTACATTGGTTGGGTTGTCAACTAACGTGAATTCAAAAGTGAAATCAACAACAAAAAAGGCACAATGTCATTGGATGTAGGTTAAATGTTGGGTGAAAAAAAGACTACATTCCCTACGTTGATGACTTTTTGTAAATCCAATCAGTTTCCTATGTTGATTCAATGTCAACGTATAGATTTATGTTGTTGTTGAAATGACATGGAAACAACGTTGATTCAAACCATTTTTTTTCCCCAATGGGAGGCGTGCTCCAGCGGTGTGCTGTACCTATAGGTCCAAAAGAAGTCAACATTACCGAACATGAGTTGTATTCGTCAGTAAGGTAGACGTACAGGCCAGTCTTGGCTCATTACTCTCCAGATCTCACACCACCATAGCTACCAGAGTAAACACACGCACTCGCAGGCAGGAAGCACAACACGCAAGCAGAACAACGTCTGCCAGTGAAGCCAGTATAGTGAATTCCCAGTGGAGAGGGTAAGGTCAGGGATTCAATCAAAGGCTTATTGTTGACAAGCACACTGCACTTGACCTTTAAAGGTAATTCATGCATGAGCCAACATCGGCAACGTTTACCACGACTTGACTGAATCCCGGCGTAGGTCTAATTACCCGTTGCCTCATTGTGTGGTTAATTATCTTCTCCCATCCAATCAGATTTTTCTCTTCTTGCTTAACGATTGGGTTTAGCTGCTAACCTGTGATATGCACAGGCATGATGGAGCATTGTGTGCCATAGGTGATTCAACAGTTTTAGGAGAGGGTGTGGGTGGGTGTATGTCTAAAAATATCACCCTGTCCCCCCTCCCTCCGTCGGTACATGCAGTTAAAGCCTATTGTGTGTGTCTCTCTCTCTCTCTCTCTCTCTCTCTCTCTCTCTCTCTCAACATAACGAGAGCGAGGCGTTCACACCTCTCAACACCAGCCCGTTGAGCTGCTGAGCGGATTGCTGGAATTTACACGCCTAATTATCTCCCTGTTTTCTCCTACCCTGAAGAGAATCTGGGATTAGAGCCTGAGTGCTGTGTGTGGTTTGGGGAGCGGCGGCAGCAGCAGAAAGGACTTTAACACCGTCTCACTCACCTCCACACTACTTTAACATGATGTCTGGACATCAGTTTTGTTTGTTTTGATTATTCTAGAGGTGGAATGATTGTCAGTGACAGAAGATGTAATCACACATAGCATCTCCAACGACAGCAACAGATACAGTAACTACTGATCCTTCATAGAGCTTCCTTTTTATTGATAAACGTTGCTGATATACATTTTGGCCTTTTTTCTCCGCTTTTTTCATCCCTTTTAGTTCTTAGTGACTTGATAAGCTGATTTTTGCGTAGCTCAATTAAACACTAGATGTCAGTGTCGTTTCTGACTCACGTGGCCACAGCCAGCCCATCCACCTTCACTTTACACTGGTGTACCCTCCATGAATGGGGTCTTACAAATGCCACTCTAATTCCCTATGCATTTTCCGCAGTCCTATACAAAGCGCTTTAGCTTGTGTTGACACATAGCTCAGTGTATAAGTTGTGAAATCCAAGATCATGCAATAAAATAAACATGGTCCTAGATGCTTTTGAAGTTTGGCGTTACCATATTAATTTATCAGTTAAGCACTCCGGCACCCTTTTCTGTCTCTGATTTTATGAACCACCCAATAAAAAGGACACACACGTCTTAAAACCCCATCATACAATTAAATCTAATTTATAGATTCATATAAACAGTGGACCCATTTGTCCCTCTTAGAATCTATAGCATAGCTTAAAATAAAAAGTGTTCATTTGGTATTGTGCTGTAAATCACCACTTTGGAAAAAAGATTAGATGGGAAGTGCTTATCTTAACACATCACCTACATTTAAATTTCAAAAAAGAAAGAAGCACTACCAGTACTATCCAGACTGACTTCCTAATGCATGTTTTGCATGTGCTTTCACACAGAACATAGACCAGATACACAAGCTTTGTCAGAAAGTAAAGAGACAACGCTAGCTCCTGTATTTCATCAGCAGCCTCACAGCTATACCTCTTGGCAGGACCCCTGTGCAGTGATAAGGGCGGATGGTGACTCCGCCATGTCTTCGTCACAGGGAGGAGAGATCAGCTCGAGGTGACCTGCAGAATGTCAGGAATCTAATCTCTATATTAACACTTTCCTTTTTTTTTCTTCCTCCGTTCTTCCTCTTCACTCAGGTCGGGGAGAGAATATACTTCTGACCCCCCACGTCTGTCCATAGTGGCCCGCTCGCTCTGTTCTCTCTTTCCTCCTCTCTGCCTGCCTCTCTGACACTGAGAGGTAGAGACTGTGGGAAGTGGAACTCACTCACTCACTCACTCACTCAAACTGACCTGGCTGGCAGGTTCTTTTTGGCCAGGGCCGGAGTGCACATTTTGGGGAAGAAAAAAAAGATGTCAGGGGAAAGGGGTTAGTTTGTGAGTTTTCCTGACACAACCTGGCTCTGGGTATCCCGGCTATCTCGCTTTTAATAAGTGCTGCATTTCATTTTCATAAGAGGACCTAATTATTTCGCACTGGTAGTTTTGTGCCCTCAGAAAAGGTTGCTCGCTGTGGTTTTCCTTGGTGCAGGGGTGTAGGTGTGGTTATGTGTGAGGAGGGACAATCCAAAAAATGGGGGATAGCGAGAAAAAAAGAGAAAGGTTTTTCAAAATATATACAGTTGAAGTCTGAAGCTTCCTTACACATTAGCCAAATACATTTAAACTCAGCTTCTCACAATTCCTGATGTTTTATCCTAGTACAAATTCCCTGTCTTAGGTCAGTTAGGATCACCACTTTATTTTAAGAATGTGAAATGTCAGAATAATAGTAGAGAGAATGATTTATTTCAGCTTTTATTTCTTTCATCACATTCCCAGTGGGTCAGAAGTTTACATACACTCAATTAGTATTTTGTAGCATTGCTTTAAATTGTTTAACTTGAGTCAAATGTTTTTTGTAGCCTTCCACAAACTTCTCACAATAAGTTGGGTGAATTTTGGCCCATTGCTTCTGACAGAGCTGGTGTAACTGAGTCAGGTTTGTAGGCATCCTTGCTCGCACACACTTTTTCAGTTCTGCCCACAAATGTTCTATGGGATTGAGCTCAGGGCTTTGTGATGGCCACTACAATACCTTGAATTTGTTGTCCATAAGCCATTTTGGAAGTATGCTTGGGGTCATTGTCCATTTGGAAGACCCATTTGCAACCAAGCTTTAACTTCCTGACTGATGTCGAGATGTTGCTTGAATATATCCAGATCATTTTTCGTCCCTCATGAGCCATCTATTTTGTGAAGTGCACCAGTCCCTCCTGCAGCAAAGCACCCCCACAACATGATGCTGCCACCCCTGTGTTTCACGTTTGGGATGGTGTTCTTCAGCATGCAAGCATCCCCCTTTTTCCTCCAAACATAACGATGGTCACTATGGTCTAAACATTCTATTTTTGTTTCATCAGACCAGAGGACATTTCTCCAAAAAGTACGATCTTCGTCCCCATGTGCAGTTGCAAAGGGTAGTCTGGCTTTTTTATGAAGGTTTTGTAGCAGGGGCTTCTTCCTTGCTGAGTGGCCTTTCAGCTTTGTCGATATAGGACTCATTTTACTGTGGATATAGACACTTTGTACTTGTTTGCGCCAGCATCTTCACAAGGTCCTTTGCTGTTGTTCTGGGATTGATTTGCACTTTTTGCACTAAAGTACGTTCATCTCTAGGAGACAGAACGCATCTCCTTCCTGAGCGGTATGACGGCTCCGTTGTCCCATGGTGTTTATACTTGCGTACTATTGTTTGTACAGTTTAACGTGATACCTTCAGGCGTTTGGAAATTGCTCCCAAGTATGAACCAGACTTGTAGAGGTCTACAATTTTTTTTCTGAGGCCTTGGTTGATTTATTTTCCCATGATGTCAAGCAAAGAGGCACTGAGGTTGAAGGTAAGCCTTGAAATACATCCACAGGTACACCTCCAATTGTACAGGTACGCCTTCAAGTGCTGGTTCCCAGGGTTACCCAAACTCAGTCCTCAGGACCCCGAGGTGTGCACATTTTGGTTTTTGCCTTAGCACTACACAGCTGATTCAAATAATCAACTAATCATCCAGCTTTGATTCTTTGAATCAGCTGTGTAGTGTAAGGGCAAAAACCAAAACGTGCACCCCTTGGGGTCCCGAGGACAGATTTTTGGAAACACTGTAATAACCAGTGTTTAACCGAAACCACGCCCATTATTATCATGTTTTCCAGCATGCTCTATTACAGGTGGATTTTATAATTGTTTGTCTCAATATCTACAGTATGTTGTTGCATGTACATTGACTGATTAACCTCTAGCGTCGAGCAATCCCGTATCCGGGAGCGTAATCATAGCCTCAAGCTCATTACCATAACGCAACGTTTCCTATTCATGAAAATCGCAAATGAAATGAAATAAATATATTGAAACACAAGCTTAGCCTTTTGTTAACAACACTGTCATCTCAGATTTTCAAAATATGCTTTAACCAAAGCTACACAAGCATTTGTGTAAGAGTATTGATAGCCTAGCATAGCATTAAGCCTAGCATTCAGCAGGCAACATTTTCACAAAAACAAGAAAAGCATTCAAACAAAATAATTTACCTTTGAAGAACTTCGGATGTTTTCAATGACGAGACTCTCAGTTAGATAGCAAATGTTCATTTTTTCCAAAAAGATTATTTGTGTGAGAGAAATAGCTCCGTTTTGTTCATCACGTTTGGCTAAGAAAAAAAAACGAAAATGCACAGTCACTTACAACGCCAAACTTTTTTCCAAATTAGCTCCATAATATCGACAGAAACATGGCAAACGTTGTTTAGAATCAATCCTCAAGGTGTTTTTCACAATTCTGTTCGATGAAATATCATTCCTGGCAGTCGGTTTCTCATCAGAGGCAAACGGAAAAATGCTGCAGCTGGAGATTACGCAATAATTGCGACGGAGGACACCAAGCGATCAAATCAAATCAAATCAAATCTAATTTTATTTGTCACATACACATGGTTAGCAGATGTTAATGCGAGTGTAGCGAAATGCTTGTGCTTCTAGTTCCGACAATGCAGTAATAACAAGTAATCTAACTAACAATTCCAAAACTACTGTCTTGTACACAGTGTAAGGGGATAAAGAATATGTACATAAGGATATATGAATGAGTGATGGTACAGAGCAGCATAGGCAAGATACAGTAGATGGTATCGAGTACAGTATATACATATGAGATGAGTATGTATGTATATGTAAACAAAGTGGCATAGTTAAAGTGGCTAGTGATACATGTATTACATAAGGATACAGTCGATGATATAGAGTACAGTATATACGGGTACAGTATATACGTATGCATATGAGATGAATAATGTAGGGTAAGTAACATTATATAAGACCACCTGGTAAATGTAGTCTCTTATGGTCAATCTTCCAATGATATGCCTACAAACACGTCACAATGCTGCAGACACCTTGGGGAAAACGTGGAAAAGGTAAGCTGACTCCTTGCTCCTCCACAGCCATAAGGAGTCATTGCCATGAGGCAGTTTCAAAAAATGCTGCACTTCCTGATTGTATTTTTATCTGGGTTTTTTCTGTAGCATCAGTTCTGTGGCACTCACAGACAATGTCTTTGCAGTTTTGGAAACGTCAGAGTGTTTTCTTTCCAAAGCTGTCAATTATATGCATAGTCGAGCATCTTTTCGTGACAAAATATCTTGTTTAAAACGGGAATGTTTTCATCCAAAAATTCAAAGAGCGCCCCCTATATCGAAGAAGTTAATTAATGTTATGTTACTGAAATATACATAACATACATTCTTCTAAACTAATCCAATCTGCTACTTGGACATATTGCACCCATTACTGCAATGGTTGTTCTTTGTTTAGATTGTTTAGGTATTCTCATAATGACGTCTTCCCGACCCGGCAGTCCCCACTCTGGAATGCATTATAATGTATTTGTATTAATTATGGATCCCTGTTAAGGCAGCAGCTACTCTTCTTGGGGTCCAGCAAAACTAAGGCAGTTATACAATTTTAGAAACATCAAGTAACAATTCAATACATTCCCAACAGATTTCATAACATATTGTGTGCCCTCAGTCCCCTACTCTACTACCACATATCTACAACACAAAACCCATGTGTACTTGTGTGTGTGTAGTGTGTATGTTATCGTGTGTGTGTATGGATGTGTCTGTGCCTACGTTTGTGTTGCTTCACAGTCCCCGTTGTTCCAAAAGGTGCATTTTTATCAGTTTTTTAAATACAATTTTACTGCTTGAAGAAGTTACTTGATTTGGAATAGAGTTCCATATAGTCATGGCTCTATGTAGTACTGTGCACCTCCCATAGTCTGTTCTGGACTTCTCTGGTGGCATGTCTTGTGGGGTATGCATGGGTGTCCGAGCTTTGTGCCAGAAGTTCAAACAGACAGCTCGGTGCGTTCAGCATGTCAATACCTCTCACAAATACAAATCAATCTCTCCACTTTCAACCAGGAGAGATTGACATGCATATTATTAATGTTAGCTTTCTGTTCACATCCAAGGGCCAGTCGTGCTGCCCTGTTCTGAGCCAATTGCAATTTTCCTAAGTCTCCCTTTCTGGTGCAACAAAACTAGAGCCTGTAGGACCTGCCTTGTTGATAGTGTTGTTATGAAGAACGCAGAGCACTTTACTATGGACAGACTTCTCCACATCATAGCTTCTGTTGTATCATTATGTTTTGACCATGACAGTTTACAATCCAGGGTCACCTGAACTTTCTCAATTTTCACATTATTCATTACACGATTTAGTTGAGGTTTAAGGTTTAGTGAATGATTTGTCCCAAATACAATGCTTTAGTTTTTGCAATATTTAGGACTAACTTATTCCTTGCTACCCATTCTGAAACTAACTGTAGCTCTTTGTTAAGTGTTGCAGTCATTTCAGTCGCTGTAGCAGCTGACGTGTACAGTGTGGAGTCATCCACATTACATGGCAGTACTCGTTTACTGGCATGTCGTCAAGTAATGGGCCAAGACAGCTGCCCTGAGGAATTCCTGATTCTACCTGGATTATCTTGGAGAGGCTTCCATGAAATAACACCCTCTGTGTTCTGTTAGACAGGTAACTCTTTATCCACAATATAGCATGGGGTGTAAAGCCATAACATATACGTTTTTCCAGCAGCAGACTATGATCGATAATGTCAAAAGCCGCACTGAAGTCTAACAAAACAGCTCCCACAATATTTTTTATCATCAATTTGTCTCAGCCAATCATCAGTCATTTGTGTAAGTGCTGTGCTTTATGAATGTCCTTCCCTATACGCGTGCTGAAAGTCTGTTGTCAATTTATTTACTGTAAAATAGCATTGTGTCTGGCCAAACACAATTTTGCCAAAAGTTTACTAAGGGTTGGTAACAGGCTGATTGGTCAGCTATTTGAGCCAATAAAGTGGGCTTTACTATTCTTAGGTAGCAGAATTACTTTTGCTTCCCTCCAGGCCTGAGGGCACACACTTTCTAGTAGGCTTAAATTGAACATATGGCAAATAGTAGTGTCAATAATTTCTGCTATTATCCTCAGTAATTTTCCATCCACGTTGTCAGACCCCGGTCACTTGTCAGTGTTGATAGACAACACTTTTTTCCACCTCTTCCACACTTACTTTAAGGAATAAAAATTGCAACGCTTGTCTCTCATAATTTGATCAGATATACAGTACTTGGATGTGTAGCATCAGCATTTTTTTTGCTGCCATGCCTAATTTTGCCAATGAAAAAATCTATACAGTTGTTTTTGTGATGAATGAGAAGTTGGGTTCAATTAATTTCGGGGCAAAGTATGCCTTTTTGCCCAGAATTTCATTTAAGATGCTCAAAAGCTTTTTGCTGTAATTGTTTATGTCCTTTATCTTTGTCTCATAGTGTAGCTTCTTATTCTTTTTATTCAGTTTAGTCACATGATTTCTGAATTTGTAGTATGTTTACCAATCGGTTGTGCAGCCAGACTATTTGCCATTCATTTTGCCTCATCCCTGTGAGCCATACACAATTTTAATTCCTCATCAGTCAGATTTTTACAGTCATTTTCTTAATGGGTGCGTGCTTATTAGTAATTGGGGAAAAAGCAATTTCATAAATGTGTCAAGTGCAGCATCGGTTGCTCTTTATTACACCCCACGGACCAAAAAACATGATTTACATCAACAACATAGGAATCACTACAAAACTTATTGTATGACCTCTTATACACTATAGTAGGCCCAGCATTTGGAACTTTGGTTTTCCTTATATCGTGATCACTACATCCAATTTATTTGGATACTGATTTATAGCTAAGTATGTTTTCAGAACACTATATTAGTTAAAACTACACCCTCAAAATAAGGCCTTGCTGTGTTAAAGAATTTAATTTGAAAGATAACATTCATTAAATTCCAACTTGGTAAGACAAATACTGCAACAACCATGTCTCTGTTACTAACAGATTCAGTCATGGGTGGTGACTCTACAATTCACCAGAAAGGCAGGGCACTTTGGGAAATATGCAAATAAGGCTGCACACTAAGCAGTGTGTTAATTTGACACTGAAAAGTGTGTATCCATATAGACACTGGATCAGTGTTAAATTGAACACTGTCAGTGTTGATTTAACACTAGAGAATTTGCTGTGTAGTTTATTTGGAAATGTTGGGCATGGAGTATCATTCCTCGTGTTTCCTGCAATACGTATCTGTCAGTGTGAGGTCAGCTAGTTCAGCCTGTGTTCCTGAGTGTTCCGTGGTAGTTCAGTGAGGTGTGGGACTCACATCCGGAGAGGAGGAAGGCTGGGTGCTGTGTTACCACGGCGATAGGTCCTGAACACAGTAGCACACAAAGTAATGGCTATTCTCTTATCTGAAGATTCACAAGCGAGTGTAAGAAAGGTATATATAAACAAGAGAGAAAAAATGGGGGAATCCTGAATTCCATGCAGAACCCGATACTTTTGGAATGGTAACTCGTCATAGCGGAAATTGCTTGGTTTTGCCCTGGTTTGGGGCACTAGTCATTACCAGAGAAGTGGCCTGTAATCTGTGGTCGTTCCATGATGTATGTGATTATTACTGTGATTGTGTGGAAGACAGGGGAGGGGACATTGTTGCATATATATCTCTGTTGTCTTCTTTAGAATGATGCCAATATGAATCACACGATTCATAATAACTGATGATACATAGATGATTCATAGTCACACCATACCTTTTAAGGCATTTTTGCTACCATTTTCAAAAGACTGGGACATTAACATTAAGCAATTTGGTCTTACACCACTATCCTGTATGCAGTGATATCTTTTGGAAGTTCAATTAAAACAAGGTATTCTGAGGTACAGTAGCCTTGGGGTAAAAAAAAATCCCCCTGCGTGAAATTAACATTCCACCTTTGATCTGAGATCAATAGCTGGGCTCTACTTAATCAAAGTTGTTTTTCTCTCTTTCTCTTTTCCTTTCCTCGCCTTGCCCCTTGGCTCTCCATCGGGATTAGCGTTTCAATTAAATCATTTATTAAACTGAAGTTATTCCTGAACCAGCCCATCATGATGTCATTCATTTAACGGCAGATAAAAGCGATGGTTGTGGTTTTAGGGCAGAGCACCTGCTGTACCTGCCATCAGCTCCTCATGTGTTGGGAGCAGCTGGTGCCCTGGCTGGGTGTGCTGGGTCTGCTCCATGCCCCGCGGACCTCTACCATCACCACTCACTGGGAGAAACGGTAGCAGACTGGTGACAAACAGCCCTCCAGGCCACGGCCCCTCATTCCAGCCAGGCCTTTGCTGCATGCCGCCCCAGCCCTCAGCCCCAGCCCTAACTCTAGCTTCATGTCCACACCTTGGCTCAACCCTAAACCTAGCCATGACCCTAACCCTAGCTTCATGTCCACACCTTGGCTCAACCCTAAACCTAGCCATGACCCTAACCCTAGCTTCATGTCCACACCTTGGCTCAACCCTAAACCTAGCCATGACCCTAACCCTAGCTTCATGTCCACAACTTGGCTGAACCCTAGTCTCGCATAGCCATACCTCCAAAAACGTTTGGAGAATTTTGTAATTCCTGCGGCTACATTTTTATTTGATGTTACATTTCAAGAACCCTCCCCCACATGCCCATTTAAGGAGTGCTGCATGCTAAGCTACCCAAACAAGGCATTTAATTGATTTGAAGTGTTTTATTGTGTTTGATTGGAGCTGCATGTTAAACCCCGCCCGAGCAAGGCATTTGATTGGATTGCACCGAGTCCCCAACCCTTTTCCAGTAATAGGAAAGCCTGGTTCTCAACGAGGCTAGCTCAACCCTAACCTAACCCTACTCTTACCCTAACTGTACCCTTGTCCTAACCCTGACCAACGGACAGAACTTACCCTTCAACGGTAACCTACATCTTCACTCTACCATAGTACCTCATAACCAAATAGGTGCGGATGGGCACTGGTGGCAGGCGGACCAAGCGTAACATGGGCTGGACCACCCTGGCTGCAACCAAATACCTATCCCTAAGTCCTGGGCTGGTTGTGTCCGGACCCCCGGGGGCTGCTGTCCAGCAGCGGTCTCCGCACAGCTGGAAGGCATCGGATCAACCTTGGGGATTCATTACAATATGACCTAGCTCTAGCTTCATGTCCACACATTCAACCCTAACCCTAGTCATAATCCTAACCCTTTCATGCTGACCACACCGCTCGCATTACACGCTCTCGCTTTGGAAAACATCCATGTTAATCAATCATTGCATCCAAACTGCTCGAGCGAGTATACGAGCGTCTGCGTAGCCAGGCATTAAAATATAACTTGTTTCTATTTGTGAAGCTTGACTCACTGCAAATGCCGCTCCTCCCATCCCCTCAATGGTTTTTAGGAGCAGATACCCACGTGGGTGATTGAAAGATGAACTGACGTCCACACTCCAGTCCAGTTAGTGTTGGTAATGCACCTTAAAGTTAGTTGCCAACTGCCATGTAAAGTCCAAAGAAGAAGAAGACTGAAGGAGGTGAGATTAGTGGAAACAAACTCGGTTGACCCTTTTTTCTGTGGATTAATTGTTGGAGTAGAGGACCTTGTGCGTTTCAGGTAAAATAACAACCCATGTTTATATCCCAGGACAAAATAGCTAGCTAAACGGCAAGCTAGTGCGTCGGTCTTGTCAGCATGTTAGCTTCATGTCCACACCCCGGCTCAACCTTAAACCTAGCCATAACCCTTACCCTAACCTCAGCAATAACCCTATCTCCAGCCCCAACACCACTCCTTGGCCATAGTAGAAACCAACACTACAGTTCAGACAGAAGCCCAGTGTTGGAATGTGTCGGCCCCTGGCTGTGGGGTAGGGGCAGTGAGGCAGGACAGAGCAGGGGTACAGGGAAGGGACAAAGGGACATATGTGCGTCAGTAAGGACCCCCTCTCTCGGCATGTCTCTTTCTGCACTGCAAGCCGCTCCTCTCCATGCTCCGCAGGCCTGGCACACTGTTTAATTGCTGTTTGTTCTGCATGCAGAGAATGGCTGCAGTGTTTGCCCTGTAGAGTGGAGAGGAGCAGTTTGTTTGAGAAGCCCTCTAACTCTCAGCGCCCTGTCTCTCACTCTCTCGGCCCGGACGGCTCTGTTTCTTTTTCCCTCTCCACTCAGATTTATGTGCCCTCCGCTCCGTTGCTAGGTTACGGATGCGCCCAGCGTGTCCTTGTCAGAGACAGTGACCGGGATGTACTCGCAGAACCTGGCCTGGACCACAAGCTAACCACAAACTCACCCAGGCAGTGTATAAGACACCTGCATTTCACAGTCCACTCTTAAAACAAACATGAGTAACAAAATCAGCTACAGAACATGGCCATAAGTTGCGTAAGTGTTGACATTAAATTGAATCACAAAACAACCAGACCCATGCAGTAGTGATCTGTGACCAGGGTGTGTGTCCTGCAGTGTGCTGAAGTATCTCTTTCCTCCTCCTTCTCCTCCTCCTGCTCTACCTATCAACTATATAACACACAGGCTAATTACTGCATAATGACTTAATGAGAGCTGTGGGTTTGACTCAGCAGGAAGCAACGGGTCTGTTTTACATCCAGCTGTAGCAGCATGCCATGCTCTGCTCTGCTTTGCTCTGGGTGAAACCATGACTCACTGCACGGCTCAAACCTTGGCTCTAGGCTCATTGTCTGAAAGGTGCACATGCAGGCCAGCCTGCCTGCCGCACAGGGGGAGAGAAAGTAGCACAGGGGAGCTGTGTGGTTAGGAGAGGAGGAGGAATCAGGGGCTGAGGTAAAGTACAATGTTATTGGCTGCTTCCGAAAATGGTATCCTAGTCTGTACAGAGTGCACGCAATCTATAGTTATAGGGTGTGCTAAGGAGTAAAGAGTTTTGCACTGTTGGTGAGTCTGTTGAAACAGTCCGTTACCCCGGGAGATAACTGTGTTGAGTTGGGCCATGCTTAACCTCTAATCCGTTTTAGCATTGGCCTGCTCTACTGCTTAAACGCTCTCACTCTGAGCCTCAGTTAATCTGACAAGATGGACGTATCGACATGAAACCCTAAAAAAGGTCTACCAGCTAAGGCTTGTAATTCCTTGAGAGGGGCATTTGGCTTATGCAAATAGACCACCCAATGGCACTGAGAAAGGATTAGACACCCAAAGTAATCAGCAGTGGCTTTTCATGATACTTTCCCATCTAGCAAATTCCAACGGCAACTAGAGCTTTGTTATGCTAATCAGAGAAGGTGTGAGTGTGACCAAACCGGGTATCAAACTCAGATTGTCTGTGCGGCTCACTCTCGCATTATCCCACTGAGTTAAAGCCTAGGCATTAGATCTGGGCGCTAACACATCTTCTGGGCGCTAACATCTTCAGGTCTCGGAGACTGTTGCTCATCATGCAAGTCTATAGTTCACCCAACCACCTCCCCTATACATGAGCACTAAACAGTATATATCCATCACCGTACAGTACCTGTGAATGAGTATGGTACCCCTATGAGTTACTGGCCTGGTCTGACTGTTGACAGTGAAGCATGTCAAATCTCCCTGATTGGGAGATTCACCTGCAGCCGCGCTAGCTTTCTCTCTCATCACGTCCCCTGAGCACCTCCTACCCCATCTCCCCCCAACCTCCCCCACCTCCCCCCATGCCTCTTAGCCAGTCAGGTCAGGCACATGTCTCAGGGAGGGAAAGTCACTCAACAACCTGGAGGAATCGCTGTCTACTACAGTAGGGGCGATTGGGATAGATGGGCCCTTCTCCCTTCGTTGGCTGATCATCTATTGTGCTTCCTTGTCACTGTGGCATGACCTGGTTGGCAGGGGAAATGTTTGAGCTCTCGCTCCCTCTGAGGGATGGGTATTTTGGAGGGGCTCTGGGGCCCTAAGGAGGGAGGTAGGGTGCTGCTGGGTTGGACCGACTGGCGCTGTGTGTGTGTGTGTGTGTGTGTGTGTGTGTGTGTGTGTGTGTGTGTGCGCGTGTGTGTGTGTGAACAATGGCTCCATTTGAAGTGTCAGGCATCAGAGCGATGGGGTGGGGGCACCAGCAGGGCCGGACGAGGCTGCTTCCTATGTCTACCTGCACAGATGAATCCTTGGCCGTCTGACTGGGAGACTGTGATAAATGGAGACATCTAAAAGGTTTTGGACAGTTAAATGTACACTAAGTGGCATGGTTAATGAGATACATGGTTTGTGTGTGTGTGTGTGGTGTGTGCGCAGAAGTCAATACTATTTTTTTATTCAAACAAGGCTACAAATAGTGATGATATTACTGAAACAGGTGTTGACAGTGTCTGCAGCCAAATGAACCAGAGACTGGCTGTGTGTTGATCGGTTGGTCTGGGTTGGGCCAGCAAGCCAGATGTGACAGCGAGGTGTCCCTGTATTTAGTGTTGGTGTTTTCCCTTGGCAGGCCCTCAGGATGTTTTTACTGTTGAGTTCATTCTGCGAGCGGTGGTTTTCTGTATTGATAGCTCCCAGCAGCAGGGGGAAGAAAACTCGCACGACATTTTATTTGTGTTTGCCTTTGCTGAGGCTCATTTTTACGATGTTTGGGGAATTAATGTTTGTGTCATGCTTGTGGTCGATTCCATGAGCTTAACATGTTCTTTGTATTTTGTTTTGGATATGTGATTAGCAAATGAGCAAATGCTTTGCTCTTGGCAGACAGTTCAAGTGTTAGTGGTTTCCTCAGAAAATATCCATCAGGAGCTTTCTGTGACTGCGAGTTTATTTCCGGAACAAAATGGTATAGTTGAATAGAGAAACCCAATAGAGAACAAAAGACAGTGAAAGAAGTGTTAAACTGGCATGTCGGAAAGTCCTTTTACTAGCCACAGCGTTTCTCAGACTCACATACTGAAAAACGGAAGGGAAAAAAACGTTAATTGAAGTATCTATCAAGCGTTCTAGTATTTATTTTAGACTAACAGTTTGATTTAAGGACTACTCTCTCCTCTTCAAAAATTGATGTAATCAAGGGCTGCTTATAAATCCTTTACGAGCCTGTTGAGACTTTATGTGAAGCAGTACAACTAAACGTGTTGAGTAGATTGATACACATGAATTCCAGTAGATAGAGGGACTGGAGAATCTGGTGAGCCACGGCCCAGTCCAGTCGTGACCTGTGAACTTGGCGTGGCATGCTGTGAGTAACACACCGTCCTGGGCTTAGTCTGGCTCGGTCCTCCCTTTCCTTCCTCTCCCTCCGCTAAGAGATGTGTGTGGGTTAATTCATCTCTCTGTGGTTTCCGTGGGGATATTGGAGGCTGTCATCCAGCCTTGCATGGGAAGGCTTTGTCGCGGCCTGACTATGTGTGTTTGTTCATGGCTGCGGAGTTTTTTATTTTGGTGGTTGGTTCTCCGGCCGGACGGGGTGGAGGAGAGTCAGAGGACGGGAGTTCAGTTCAGTGAGGACTTCACCTTCAGCCAACATTTAATTAGAAAAACAGCCTTGTTTTGAGAATACTTTTTACGGTTTGTCACTGGGAGCACATAGAAAAAGAGGAAAGATATTTATGCATTATACCCCATTTGAGGTCAAAGCATATTTGCAGCCGCAATAAAAGTACTAACAGCTGTAAAGTAAGCAATAAATAAATCCACGATGCATAAACAACTCAGTTAGTAAGTAGATATAAGTTGGCCGACCTAAAATGTGGGTTTTATCATGGTTTTGGAATCTGATTTTAAACTTTATCAACAATTAATACTTAAAGACACTATGAACCTGTTAACCCACCTCGGCATTTGCTTGATTGTATTTGTGTCAATGTCCATTGAAGCAGGTTTAAGTTATAAATGTTGTTGGTATTGAGAAACACTGGCTATGTTGTTCCACTAGTGCCAGGTGGTTCATGCTCCTTCAGCGCTCTCTTGTAATGTTTAACTAGCCATTGTGACTCTTTTGGATGTGAGGCTGGTCAAAGGCGAAGAGGGGTTATGTTGAACTGGCAAAACACGCGCGCGCGCACACACACACTCACACACACTTTACTTCGTGTTCAGTGAGCGTAGAGGGATTAGTTATAATTTCTTGGCGTAGAGCCTGCTTTCTACGGCACTCTGATCCAATATCTTAGTAGCTTCTATTGTGCTAAATTCATATTACGTACCAATTTAAAGTATGAGGTGGATGGAAATTCTAGCAATACACAACACACAAAGGCCTTTTAGAATAAATCTGTATTTGCAAAAGTTATAAAACCATATCTGATGTTTACACAGTCTCTCTATTTCACATTCATGTTGCTTTCATAGCCCAGTTACTTGAAACCCTCGTGTTGATTTGCAACAAATACACCAGTGGTATTACTACAGTCACCATGGAAACATTGGAGGCCAGAGTGAATACGAGGGAATCTGGGTTCCACAATCAATGTTCCCGACTCACTCTCAGCCTCTCGATTAAGTCACAACCCTTCTCTTATTAAGGTCATGGTACCATTGTGTACTTTTCTGTGGTTTCCTCTTCAGCCAGTATATCATTGCCTTCATTGCTTTCATTCATCCTTGCTTTCAGCCCCATGAGGAATATGTACTACTATATGTACTACCGTGCAAGTTGAAAAACCTGGTCACACTCCACCGCACTTATTATCACATTAACATGTCAATGTCCAGTATGATGATGATGATGATGACCCAGTCATTGGGGTCAGATTGCATATTAATGCATTTGGAAGGACCTGCTCCATAAGTGGAGCAAGTAGTGGACCAGGAGTGTCATACCGCGGGAGGGGAGCCAGGGGCCATGTGATCTGTTTTAAAATTTCAAGTGGAAGGCAGTCACGGCATAATGCACAGGTCTTATTTCCTATTCCTTATAGAGTGTATTACCTTTGACCAGAGCTTTTATGGGCCCTGGTCAAATGTAGTGCGCTATATAGGGGGTAGGGTGCCATTTGGGACGTAACTAAAGTGGTAACCTGGGAAAGGGAGGAGAGGAGTGCACCACGTCTTACACACACACTGGACCTTTAATGGTTTCTATGGAAAGCTGCCAAACTCACCTCAGACCCTTTCTCCTCTCTTTCTTTCCTTCTCTCATTGGGAAAGCTCTTTTCTTATCAGACTAAAAATAAGCAAGTGAGAAACCCCCTTCCTCCTTTCCTAAAAAGGTTACACAATTCACAGAGGGAAGAGAGACCGTGGAATAGTGAAGTAAAGTTACTTGTCTGTCATGACACTGCGTGCCACACGCAGCAATGGCCTTCGGGATATTTTTTGACGTTATCATCCTCCTCCTCCTCGTTCAAAACACTTGTACAGTACCACCATTTTGTTCTTCCGCATTTTTCATCTCTGATTTGATTTAAGCAAAGGGGTCACCACTGAGGTTATTGCAACACGCTCACAGAAGAAGACCGTGAGGGGGGTTAGTCAGGAATGTGTGGGAGGTTTTAGAAAATTATACACGTTTGTCTTTACTTAGACTATCCCGTCTTGGTGTTGAATGGATACAGTCCACATTTTGTTATGTTACAGCTTTATTCTAAAATTGATTAAAATGGATTAAAAAAACAGTTTTTAAAAATGTGTTGTTAATTTATTAAAAATTAAAAAACGAAACTATCACATTTACATAAGTATTCAAACCCTTTACTCAGTATTTTGTTGAAGCACCTTTGGCAGCGATTACAGCCTCGAGTATTCTTGGGTATGACGCTACAAGCTTGATACACCTGTATTTGGGGAGTTATTCCCAGTCTTCTCTGCAGATCATCTCAAGCTCTGACAGGTTGGATGGGGAGCGTCACTGCACAGCTATTTTTAGGTCTCTCCAGAGATGTTCAATTGGGTTCAAGTCCGGCCTCTGGCTGGGCTACTCAAGGACATTCAGGGACTTGTCTCGAAGCCACTCCTGCGTTGTCTTGGCTGTGTGCTTAGGGTCGTTGTCCTGTTGGAAAGTGAACCTTCGCCCCAGTCCTGGTTCCTGAGCGCTCTGGACCAGGTTTTCATCAAGGATCTCTGTGTACTTTGCTCTGTTCATATTTGCCTTGATCCTGACTAGTCTCCCAGTCCCTGCCACTGAAGAACATCCCCGCAGCATGAACCTGCCACCCCCATGCTTCACTGTAGGGATGGTCCCAGGTTTCCTCCAGACGTGTCGCTTGGCATTCAGGCCAAAGGAGTTCAATCTTGGTTTCATCAGTCCAGAGAATCTTGTATCTCATAGTCTGAGGGTATTTACCTCCATTTTGGCAAACTCCAAGCGTGCTGTCATGTGTCTTTTACTGAGGAGTGGCTTCAGTCTGGACACTCTACCACAATGTCCTGATTAGTGGAGTGCTGCAGAGATGAATGTCCTCCTGGAAGTTTCTCCCATCTCCACAGAGGAACTATAGAGCTCTGTCATAGTGACCATCGGGTTCTTGGTCACCTCCCTGACCAAGGTCCTTCTCCCCCGACTGCTCAGTTTGGCCGGGCGGCCAGCTCTAGGAACAGTCTTGGTGGTTCCAAACTTCTTCCATGTAAGAATGATTGAGGCCACTGTGTTCCTGGGAACCTTCAATGCTGCAGAAATGTTATGGTACCCTTCCCCAGATCTGTGCCTCTACACAATGCTGTCTCGGAGCTCTAATTACTTCAACCTCCCGGCTTGGTTTTTGCTCTGACATGTACTGCCAACTTTGGGACCCTATATAGACAGTTGTGTGCCTTTCCAAGTCATATCCAATCAATTTAATTTACCACAGATGGACTCCAATCAAGTTGTAGAAACACGGATGATCAATGGAAGCAGGATGCAAGTGAGCTCCATTTTGAGTCTTTTTTTTTAAACCAAATATGTCTAAAAACTGTTTGTCCTTCGCAGTCTTCTATTGTACACTCAAAAAAAATGCTGGGTTACAAACAACCCAATCGAAGTAAGTATTGGATAGAACACACATTGAGTTATTTTGACACAGCCATTTGGGTCACAAACAACCCTATGTTTTCTTTAAGTGTGGTTGTTGATGCTGGGTTATTGAGGTTGTTGATGCTGGGTCATTGTCAGATCAGAAGATGGTAGGCGTGGCTTAGCAGGGGCATGGCTTTTTTGACCACAAGTGAGTAAATGTCACTCCAGTTAAGGTTGAGCACTGACACTTCCGAAGCTTAATAAGGCTAAGACAAAAGTATGAGTTCTTTAAGTGCCTATTCATATCCCAATGTTGGGATATTTAGCACTTTGTTATATTTAAATAATAATGTTATTCATTTTATAGAAAAAAATATGTAATGTGTAGTAAAATAAAATTTGTGGTGTACAACAATTAACATGACAAAAATTAATGACATTTGCCCTCATGGGTGGCCAAAAAGAATTAACTGAAAGCTACGTCCCCGGTAGGCCACACCTTTGGACTACACTAACATTACACTAACATGGGTTAAACATGGGTTAACCATCAGTTGGGTTTTTAATAACTTTCATGACGAGCCAGTACATGGGTCTTTTTTTATGTAATTTACTGGTTATTTTCAGTAGGCGTGGCCTGTTGGGACATGTCTTCCAGGAAGGTATTTTTGGCCACCCGTGAAAGTAAATATCATGTTATGTTTGTTTACCCCAGGTTTAAATTGCCCTTCAATAGTTTTTCACATTACATATTTTAATATACAATTAACCCTTTACACCCCAGTAGAATTGCTGTTGTAGGTTACTGAGAATTTTCAAGATAAAGCACATTGTTGCACACATTTAAAATTAACAGATGTAGCAATTTTTTTGACGAATGACAATTACAAGTTAGCTTAGTTTTAAAGAGCAGAACCTCTTCTTTAATATGACACCACATTAATGTCAATAGGAATAACAGTCATTTTTTCAAGACACTATCAAAAAACTAGTAACACTCAACACAGCAAAAAAACCCTGGGTATTTAAAATGGAGTAAATTTGGCTAAATTGCTCACTCAAAATGTACCAAGTATAATATATTACACTTATACATATTATTTAGGACAATATTCAGAAAGTATTTCAAAACCCACGCAAAGTAAGTTACTGGACTGACAAACATTCTTACTTATGTAACAATGTAAAATTGCAAAGAACTATTCAGAGACTATTTCAAAATGTAGATAACCTCTCATTAAAATTTAGTACAGACTAGGCCTGACAAAGTGGAGAAATAGTAGCCTACTTTGACATCAAGAGGAGATCCAAAACACAACAACTGTTCAGAGACTATTTCAAAAAGTACAGTTTCCCCTAAAGTTTTGTAGGACAAATGAATACTTCACACTGTTACTTTAGCATTTGCATTTTGCCTAGGATATATCATGGAACTTCTTGAAGCATGCCCCCATCCTGCAAAGTAGCACAGAACACACAGAGCACCCAAAGGAGGTTTCTACACATCTCCAAATCTTTGCACTGCATTGACTCCGGATGCACACCACACATCCTCTCTTGCGCCCTTCAAATGTATCTTATCACACATGCACAGCGTACAGATAGAATCTTTGAGTGGAAAATCTATCAGACAGCGCTTTTATAAACCCAATCATTGCGCAACAATTCTAAATTCAATTGTGTGTTAAAAATGGGTTTTTTTGGCCACGAATAAAAAGAGCTACTATTTTTATTTCTCAACTGGTAATTGAGGCTCACCTCCTATTCGCCATTCAAATGTATAGGCAACGGAAGACAGGCTTCATCAACGCGTCACACACCACTTGAGCTGGAGGCTGTATGTATTTAGAAAATATGTACTGTAGATACTTCATTGTTTGAAACCTGAATATTTTACTACATATTATGAGGCATGTTTTACCTTGCTTCTAAGTAGCCTAAGGCATCCGACAATATCCGTGGCAATTATTTTCTAAAGACTTCCATGTGACATTAAAACCAGTAGTTTACTTTTCTCATGTTCTATTGGTTTTCAACTTTAGTTAATTATTGCTGCACTGTTTAATCAACGTTTTAAGCTAAACGTTTGGATCTGTTGCATCAGATTCATTGCTTTTTAGCATTTATTTTTAGCTGCAACATAGTCTCAGTAAATTTTGTATTATTCGGAAGGTAAATCCGAGACTCCATTTAGTATGGCATGTATTCATTTCTGGATGTTACAAATTATAATTTGTATTATATGTTACGAATTTGCAAAATGTACAATATGTTATGAATTTGCTAAATTAACAATATGTTACGAATGTAAAAAATTTATGATATGTTACAAATTCTGGCGAGGTGGCTAATGTTAGCTAGCTGACTAACTTTAGCTAGGATAGGTGTTACGGTTAAGGTTAGGGTTAAGTTTTATGAGTTAGGTTAAACGGTTAAGATTAGGGTTAGGGGAAGGGTTAGCTAAAAGTGTTATGGTTAGGGGAAGGGTTAGCTAAAATGGTTAGGGTTAGCGGAAGGGTTAGAAAACATGCTAAGTAGTTGCAAAGTAGCTAAAATGTATTAAGTAGTTAAAAAGTTGCTAATTAGCTAAACTGCTAAAGTTGTCCGTGATGTGACTCAAAACCTTTTGGTTGCTAGACATTGCTAGGCATTATATGCTCACCCATTCTTCCATCCATCCACCCCGACCAACCACCCTACTTTAATTTTTGCCTTAAGTAACCATGGTGTTTTATGTAACCATACCAAATGTAACATACAGTGTCATACAAATTTGAGTATCCCGGATAACTATGTCACGTCTAGTCTATAAGACCAGGCTGTTCTTTTATGTAGCCTAGGCCTATTGGTTGTATGAATTTGGGATGTTTACTTTCCAATTTACTCACACACACACACACACACACACACACACACACACACACACACACACACACACACACACACACACACACACACACACACACACACACACACACACACACACACACACACACACACACACACTCACACTCACACTCACACTCACACTCACACTCACACACACACACACACACACACACGCTGAGGTGGCTAACCTGTGGAGGGTGTTTATTCTACTTTCAAAAGTTTAGGGGACAGGAGCAGGGATTAGAGCATTTGGGACAGGGACGACTCTTCAATCTAGCCAAGTCATATGCCACATAGCACAATGCACCGAGTGGTTTAAAAGGGAAAACTGTGGTGATATTCATGTGATTGTAGTTAATGTGATAATTCATTAAGACAGTCAAGAACATTTAGAAATGGATTATGTTCAAATGAGTTACGTATTTGTAGTGCATATCATATCTATGGCCACACAGAAACACACACAGAAATCAGTATCATGGACAACCACATGATATTTAGCAACATTGATTGGACTAAATTGTTTTTGTGAAACTAAGCATATATAGTCTTGTTGATTTGATGGTGTGTAACTGTTTAAGTTGAAATGGTGCTGTAATAGTGGAGGCAGTGCTTCTGTTGTCTTTGTGTTGACTTGCTGTAACTCTGTGGTTCTAAGTCAGTAGTTATTTCGTAAACTGTGAAAAACATTAGCTTGCTTGATCATGTTGCAGGTGATATAACTGAATATTTGCTTTGTGGAGTTCACCGGACAGATGATGCTCTCTGATTTTGTGATGAAACATACGTCTATTTTAATTTATTCCTCCACTGTGTGACGGTTGACTTGTTGTTGTCACGGCCTTATTGTATGTCACGGTGGAGTATGAACGATTGGGTTACAGAGCAAACAAAGCAATTATCACAACATAGGTTGTAGTGTGGCTTTTTTACTGGCTTGGCTTCCTCAGACGATTTTACCCACGCACCCTTACTGGTTACGGTTACAACACGCCACCCATTACACACACACACGCACGCACGCACACACACACACACACACACACACACACACCCATTACACGCACGCACGCACACACGCACGCACACACACCCATTACACACACACACACCCATTACACGCACACACACGCACACACCGTATACAGTATCATCATGTGGTACACCAGGAAGAGTAGCTGCTGCATGGGCAATAGCTAATGGGGATCCTAATAAACTACACTAAAACATGATGCTACACAGCACCTTCAATCAATCAAATCCCATTACACAAATCCCATTTTTCAGAATGAATTCAAAATTGATTATATATACACTACCATTCAAAAGTTTGGGGTCACTTAGAAATGTCCTTGTTTTTGAACGAAAAGCACATTTTTAGTCCATTGAAATAACATGAAATTGATCAGAAATACAGCGTAGACATTGTTAATGTTGTAAATGACTATTGTAGCTGGAAACGGCAGATTTTTTTATGGAATATTTACATAGGCATACAGAGTCCCATTATCAGCAATCATCACTCCTGTATTCCAATGTGTTAGCTAATCCAAGTTTATAATTTTAAAAGGCTAATTGATCATTGGAAAACTATTTTGCAATTCTGTTAGCACTGCTGATCTCGTACAACACTGTGTACTTCTCCCTTCAAAGACCAGCGCAAACTGGCTCTAATCTGAATAGAAAGAGGAGTGGGAGGCCTTGGGGGCACAAATGAGCAAGAGGACAAGTACATTAGAGTGTCTAGTTTGAGAAACAGACGCCTCACAAGTCCTCAACTGGCAGCTTCATTAAATAGTATCCGCAAAACATCAGTCTCAACGTCAACAGTGAAGAGGTGATTCATGGATGCTGGCCTTCTAAGCAGAGTAGCAAAGAAGAAGCCATATCTCAGACTGGCTAATAAAAATAAAATATTAAGATGGGCAAAATAACACAGACACTGGACAGAGGAACTACGAGATCTTCAGATTCTTGGCAATTTCTCACATGGAATAGCCTTCATTTCTCAGAACAAGAAATGACTGACCATCATTAAGTTTGCTGACGACACAACAGTGGTAGGCCTGATCACCGACAATGATGAGACGGCCTATAGGGAGGAGGTCAGAGAACTGGTAGTGTGGTGCCAGGACAACAACCTGTTCCTCAATGTGAGCAAGGCAAAGGAGCTGATCATGGACTCACAGGAAAAGGCCCCCATTAACGTCGACGGGGCTGTAGTGGGGCGGGTCGAGAGTTTCAAATTCCTTGGTGTCCACATCACCATGAACTATCATGGTCCAAACATACCAATACAGTTGTGAGGAAGGCATGACAAAACCTTTTCCCTCTCAGGAGACTGAAAAGATTTGGCATGGGTCCCCAGATCCTCAAAAGGTTCTACAGCGGCACAATCGAGAGCATCCTGACCGGTTGCATCACCGCCTGGTATGGCAACTGATCGGCATCTGACCATAAGGCGCTATAGAGGGTAGTGCGAACAGCCCAATACATCCCTGGGGCGAAGCTTCCTGCCATCCAGGATATATATAATGTCAGAGGAAAGCCCATAAAATTGTCAGAGACTCCAGTCACCCAAGTCACAGACTGTTTTCTCTGCTACCGCACGGAAAGCAGTACCAGAGCGCCAAGTCTAGGACCAAAAGGCTCCTCAACAGCTTCTACCCCCAAGCCATTAGACTGCTGAACAATTCATAAAAATCCCCACCGGACAATTTACATTGACCTCCCCCCCTCTCTTGTACACTGCTGTTACTCGTAGTTTTTTTGTTACCTATGCATAGTCACTTAGTCCACACCTACATGTACACATTACCTCAACTAGCCAGTACCCCTGCACACTGACTCGGTACCAGTGCCCCCTGTATATATCCTCGTTATTGTTATTCTTATTGTGTTACTTTTTTATTATTATTCTTTATTTTAGCCTGCTTGATAAATATTTTCTTCTTCTTGAACTGCAGTTGGTTAAGGGCTTGTAAGTAAGCATTTCACAGTAAAGTCTACACTTGTTGTATTCGGCGCATGTGGCAAATAAAGTTTGATTTGATTTGAAGTCTTTGTTTCTGACACTAGTCTAAAGAAGGCGAGTGGAAAAAAGGGAGGCTTGCAAACCGAAGAACACCATCCCAACCGTGAAGCACGGGTGGTGGCAGCATCATGTGTGGGGTATTTTGCTGCAGGAGGGTCTGGTGCACTTCACAAAATAGATGTCACCATGAGGCAGGAACATTCTGTGGATATATTGAACCAACATCTCAAGACATCAGTCAGGAAGTTAAAGCTTGGTCGCAAATGGGTCTTCCAAATGGGCAATGACCCCAAGCATACTTCCAAAGTTGTGGCAAAATGGCTTAAGGACAACAAAGTCAAGGTATTGGAGTGGCCATCACAAAGCCCTGATTCAGTTACACCAGCTCTGTCAGGGGGAATGGGCCAAAACCCACCCAAGTTATTGTAGGAAGCTTGTGGAAGGCTACCCGAAACGTTTGACTCAAGTTAAACAATTTAAAGGCAGTGCTACCAAAAACTAAATGAGTGTATGTAAACTTCTGATCCACTGGGAATGTGATGATAGAAATAAAAGCTGAAATAAATCATTCTCTATTTCACATTCTTAAAATAAAGTGGTGATCCTAACTGTGTAACGGCTCTCATCGAAAGGAGTGGACCAAAGCGCAGCTTGGAAAGTGTTCATGATTTTATTTACAAAAAACACTCAAACAAAATAACAAACGTGAAAATCGAAAACGCACAGTTCTGTCAGGCACAGACACTAAACAGAAAACAAGATCCCACAAAACCCAAAAGGAAAACGACAACTTATATGTGATGCCCAATCAGAGACAATGATAGACAGCTGTCTCTGATTGGGAACCACACACACAAACAAAGAAATAGAAAACATAGACTTTCCCACCCGAGTCACACCCTGACCTAACCAAACCAAAGATCCTTTTTATTCTCTAAGGTCAGGGTGTGACAAACTGACCTAAGACAGGGAATTTTGACTAGGATTAATTGTCAGGAATTGTGAAAAACTGAGTTTAAATGTATTTGGCTAAGGTGTATGTAAACTTCCAACTTCAACTGTATAGCCTCTTGCTCTGTGAAAATTTGCGACGTCATTTTGAGTAAAAAGTAATGTGACAGCATACCCTGTTTCCGGTTTCTGGTTGATGACAACAGGCACGTGAATAAGAGCAAGTTCTTAGCACGGCCTTCGACAATTGCTATGTGTTAGAAAGGGTTAATGACGTTATTATTTAAATATCACAACAAAGTAGTAACTATCTTAACATTGGGATACACATAGGCACTTAACTTGTTTTAGTCTCTAAACAACAAAAGTGTTAATACTCAACCTTAACATTGGCTGACAATACAACAGAACAGATGAACCGGGACAACATTTACTATCACGGGTGGCCAAAAAACCTGAAAGACACACCCCTACTAAACCACGCCTCCAGTATTCTGATCTGACCCGGTGGATCATAGCTCAATAACCCAACTAAGTGACCCAACTGTCTGGGTCAAAAATAACCCAATGTGTGTTCTGTTCACTATTTACCCAGGGCCCAGCATTTTTTTAGAGTGTAGGAACTTTTACACAGAGCCTGTCTGCTTCCTCTGTCCACCTGTCTAATCCAGAGCCTTACAGTATGTTATGCTATTCTCTATAAAAGGCTCTGGTCTGACCTTTGGAGTGTGATCCCACAGAAGAGGTCTGAACTGAGGTTCTCTGATCTCTGATCATTGACCAACTTCTCCATTCATTGGTCAGTTTACCTAGCATCTCTGCCCTTCTGTGAACCTGGTCTGTGCCTGGTCTTTGCATCACTGCCCTCCTCCTCCTCCCTAGCTACGTCTTTAAACCACATGACTCATCTGAGCTGTATTGTTCACAACACCTCCTAATAGGCTGGCTGTAGGGTAAGCAAACACGACAGTGGCTTTTTCCACTTTCCCTCTGCGTTGGTTGGCTCTGGTATGTTAATGGTTTGTTAGTCCACAAGCGGCGGCTCATAGAGCAAGGGGTTGAGCTAACAACGGGTCAACGCTTCACTGCATTTACTGTTGTAGATGTCAGGTTTGTTGACGTTCAAGAGGTGTCCATTTGGTTATGAAATACCCTTTCCTTGACATTCTGAAATGTTTTGTTTTCGATGCCTCTGATTGGTCGAGGAGTGTCAAAAAGTCAAGGGTAGGAAGGAGTTTGTGATTTGCCTAGTCTCAGTCTGACATATACAGTGCTTGTTTTGTTACAGAGATCAATGAGACTGGTGGGTGGTGATGTACTGTAAATGAAGGCAGATGGACCGTGGTTGTTTTCATCAGGAAGTTGAAGAACAGAGAAATGGAATACTTCCTGTCCTCATCCCCGGCACAAGGAGTTCCGCTTTCATGATACCAGACCAGGCTTCTGTAACGATGGGCAGCATAATAGCAGCTTTGATATCATTATGCGTTGCTGTGGTGCATTTCTCCATTCCTCCTCTCTTCCCAGATGGCCCTTGTTTTCAGTCGCATGCTGTTGTTTTTTTTTCATCACTCAACATTTCTACCCATATGATTACTTTTAGTTCTCAAGTCTCTGTTCTTTCAAATATGCAGCTCTGTATTCTGCTATTCATTTCCAGTATTGTCATTACCTTATGGTACACATTATTAACAATCAAACTAAAGCTGAATAGGAACTTGTATGGCTTTGGGAAGTTTCCCTATCCCTTTCTTTGATTATATGAAAGCTGACCAAATTGAAAGACGCTCACATTGTAACGCTCAGTGAACATTTTCAAGGGCTTGGATTTGATACCTAACATCCGATGATTATTACATTGTCCACATCATGACCAATGTTTGTTGTGGATCTGTGCCGTGAGAAGGTTTGGTTGAACTGAGTCTAGACAGTAAAGGGTTAACTTCGGGGGGGGGGGGGGGGGGGTTCCTGTGTCCATAGAGGTGAGGAGAGGCCTGGCTCAGCCTGGGGAACGAGGCAGTGGTTGTCCCTTTCACTCCCCTTCACTCCCCTTTCACCCCTCTGGAGTGGTACACTTCTTCACCTTCGCCCCGGCCTGCCAAGCAGTGGGGTCCACAAAACACATAGGAGTAATCCATATAATAAAACAGGTAACTGAATGGGTTTGTAGAGAGCAGAAAAGGGGTAATACTCTGTGTTTTCTAAATGGGGGACTGGGAGGGCTTTTCAGAGTGAAAACATGCTGATTACTGTATTGTAAAGTGCCTTTTGATTCCCCCGCCGGCTCTAATCCCCAGGACACAACAGTCCCCCTGTGTCCCACCAATGGCAATTGAGCCTCTAAAGAGACTTCTATTACCAGCCAGGGGGGATTAATTCTCAACCCGATCGGTCATTAAAGAAGCCAGGCCCGGCTCAATTGGAAACCGGTGGGCCAGTCCTCCACATGGTCCTTTTGACCGTTGTGCCTCTTTCTTCATAGAAACTGGGTTCACAGTTTGTTGTTTCAAAACAATGTGTAGTCTTGGATGAATAAAGCCTCCCTGCTATAGATTCTTCTTTTTTTTCTTCTTCTCCTTTGCATTTCTCCTCTTCCTCTTCTCCTCCTGGCTTCCAGGGAACGCAATTAAAGAGGGGAATTTGATGGGAGGATGGGGCTGCTGAGGGGAGTGGGCCAGTGTGCTATTATCCCTCAGATAGGCCTGAATGGGTTGCCCCCCTCAGAGCACACAAAAGGAGTGGCCAGGGCTGAGCTGTGCTGGAGAATGGTCCCATCTGAAGAATGGCAGCCATCGGTGTTACCGGCTCCCAGCATGGCTTTATCCCTGTACGTCCACCAAGGAGGAGGAGACACAGTTTATCTCAATACGGGCAATCTTTTCATTTCATGGTTCTCATTTTACAACCTACTAAAGAACATGTTTAAAGCACGGTGATAAATGCCCGATAACCAATAGGAAAGAGAGGGAGGAGAGTTACAGCGATGGTAATAGCATGAGGATTGACCCCTGAAGTTCATTGCTAATAGCAAGGTAGACACACCATTTGATCTATCTTTGGGCACCTGCCTAGGTAGTGAAGTAGTACCTTTTTGCCAAGGATTTACTCATATGCCTTTCCCAAGGTCTTCTTCAAAATCTCAGAATGATCTAAACCTCAGTTTTACCTCAGCATTCTTAGCAGACGCTTCTCAGTCTCTCGACAATGGCTGATTGAGGACACTCCTGACAAATCTCTGTGGGGATGGGGCATGCACTGTGCTTTAACATTACTGCTGTGCTGTGAGCTGAGCTGTGTGCCAATCTGGGTAAATAGAGGCAGTTTAATATCCGGCCGAGAGAGAGGGGTCAGTGTAAGTAGCTCACTGAACTGGCAGCCATGCACGCCATTGTTGCCATTTGTTAGCAGGTGTGTGTTTAAATGGAGGTCTTTCAGTGAGGCTGCCCAATGCAACATGAGCCTCTGAAGAAGGAGAAGCGGAGGAAGATTAGGGTATAAGAGGAGAGCAGTACAGACTGGACTCACTGCCCACAGAGCAGGTACATTACATTCAGCTCTCAAGTTGTCCTGTTGTAACCCTAACCCTTATTACTCTTTTCTGTCTTAGTGTTGACACTCTAACTGTTTTGCAGTTTGCTTGCGATCACATTTTCCTTCCTCCCATGTCACTCCTGCCTGTGACACACAAGGGAGTAGAAAAAAAGGTCAGGTCTTACGCATTTTCACCACACGCGTATCAGGAAAAATTCTTACCCTGTGGTGTGGAGGTTGAGAAAAAAAAGGGAAAAAAAGAGGGCAAAGCCAAAGTGAAGTGAGTCTCCCCTCTATATTGGGCTGTGTGGTGGGGTTTACTTTGAGAGAGAGAGAGAGAGAGAGAGAGAGAGAGAGAGAGAGAGAGAGAGAGAGAGAGAGAGAGAGAGAGAGAGAGAGAGAGAGAGAGAGAGAGAGAGAGAGAGAGAGAGAGAGAGAGATAGATATAACCTCCCCTTACAGCTCCATGGAACCCTGCCCTGCTAATAGTTTCCACGCCGGGAGGGAGAAGAGTAGAGGAGGAAAAGAGAGGGAGCGGTGGGAGACACTTCCTGTGGCTGGGTATTGGCCACACCGCGGCGGGAGAGGGAGCAGCGGGTGCTGGGCTGCAGTGGGCACTGTGAAGGAAGCTCAGTCAGCGAGCAGCTGCTTGGACAGAGATGGGGACTGGGAATGGGGCTAGGCTAGGCTGTCTCTCTCTCTATGCCCAGCCACCAGCCTCTCCCTGACCAGCCAGGCTGCTCCCATCCCCACATATCAACAGGGCTGGCCACAAGACAGAGTGTACAGGGTGCCTCTCAGGATTACCGCCATGGGTCCATAGATTTCCGATAGGTAAAGAGGGCATTAAGTGAAGGGCACTGTGAAGGAAGCAGTGTCTTAAGTCTGTGTGATGTAATCCAATCTAGTAATATATGATTATTTGGTAACGCTTTACTTCACACCAAGTGTCATAAAACGTTATGACACGGTCATAACCATGTCAAAATGTGTCATTGCTGACATAACTTGTCATAACCTATGATTATATGGTGATAACACTGTCATGACCAATACATTTATACCTGTTGTGAAAAATACTGTGTTATTTTATGTCTGGTTCACAGCTAGATAAGACCCACATTTGTTCAATTTAGTTTTTCCATGCCAAGAGTTTCCTTTTGTTTGTAAGTTTCTCTCTTTAATCCTTTGTTGTTATTGTAATGAATTCTTTGCTGTCATGTTTTTTTCTTCAGCATATTTTAAATTACTTGAAGAAAATCCACTTTATGACACTGTCATAAAGCATTGTGGTCATCATGTGTCACTTTACTTGGATGAAGAAAATGCCTTTTACGACACTCTCAAGAAGCATTATGACCATCCTGTGTCAATTTACTTGGACTAAGAAAGTACTCTTTGTGACACTGTCAAGAAGCATCATGACCGTCATAATCACATAAACCAGATAGCCCTATCACGTACATGCCCTTATGTCAGTCATCGGTCAAAAAGAGTGTGTCTTGTCCTGCTCCTGAAATCTGCTCCTGCATTCATCCTAGTCACCAGCAACATAGCTTTGGGGTAGATGCATGTCTGATATCAATGTGTGTGCAATTACAATGATAATTTAATATGATTAATACAAATTTCAAATTTTACATAAGCATACAAGCAGGGTATGGTGTAATGTAATGTTTTGCCTTGTGTGGTCAGTTTCGTCAGTGTCATAACAGCAATAGCCAAATGTATGTACAGGTCTAAATAGATGTCGCATGACAGTGTTATGACCATATTATAACAGGTTATGACAGGTTAAGTCAGCTGTTATGACATACTATGACATGGTTATGACCGTGTCGTAATGTGTTATGACACTGGGTATAGACTCATGTAGGATAAATGCCATTTGATCAAATTGACAACTTTTAAATCCCTCCTTATATAGAAAGGTATGTGGACACCCCTTCAAATTGGTGGATTCAGCTATTTCAGCCACACCCGTTGCTGGCAGGTGTATAAAATCGAGCACACAGCCATGCAATCTCCATAGACAAATATTGGCAGTAGAATGGCCTTACTGAAGAGCTCAGTGATTTTCAACGTGGCATCTTCACAGGATCGTCAAATGTCTGCCCTGCTAGAGTTGCCCCAGTAAACTGTAAGTGCTGTTATTATGGAAACATACAGGGGCAACAACGGCTCAGCCGCAAAGCAAGCTCACACAATGGGACCATCTGTCCTCGGTTGCAACACTGACTACCGAGTTCCAAACTGCCTTTGGAAACAACGTCAGCACAAGAACTGTTCATTGGGAGCTTTGCAAAGTGGGTTTCCTTGGCCGAGCAGCTGCACACAAGCCTACGGTCACCATGTGGATTGCCAAGCGTTGGCTGAAGTGGTGTAAAGCTTGCCGCCATTGGACTCTGGAGCAGTGGAAGCGCTTTCTCTGGAGTGATGAATCATGCTTCACCATCTGGCAGTTTGACGGACGAATCTAGGCTTGGCGGATGCCAGGAAAACGCTACCTGCCCCAATGCATAGTGCCAACTGTAAAGTTTGGTGGAGGAGGAATAATGGTCTGGGGCTGTTTTTCATGGTTTGGGCTAGGCCCCTTAGTTCCAGTGAAGGGAAAGCTTAATGCTATAGCATACAAGACATAGACATTTCTGAGCATTTCTGAGCATTTCTGAGCTTTAAAAATTGGTGTGGAAGAATTTGACTGGCCTGCACAGAGCCCTGACCAGAACCCCATCGAACACCTTTGGGACGAATTGGAACGCCGACTGTGAGCAAGGCCTAATCGACCAACATCAGTTCTCAACATCAGTTCTAATGCTCTTGTGACTGAATGGAAGCATGTCCCTGCAGCAATGTCAATTTGGTGATGTACTATTTCCCCTACTCAGAAAAAAGTTTCAGAACAATCTGAGATGGTGGGTGTTGAAATCACTATTTTTTGAGTGGAACAACTCCACACGCTAGTGAATCAAAATAGTAAATGCTCCTGTCCTTGGGTGATGAGATATGATTTTAGGGCCTGCGAGACAAAAACAAACTTCCAGGGCCTGCACCACCCAAACCACAGGGCTGCCGGGATGCTGGGAGACTGCTGCGACAGTAGTATGTAGTAAAGGACAGCTGTGCATCACAGATTATACATTCTGGAGTGGCCCCTGTGCTACAGTCAGCGGGTGGAGCAAAAACCCTTGCTCTCCCTCAGGGAGACTGACCCTGGATAGAAACCAACCATAGCAGTGTTCTGTTTTCCTCTCTAGGGTAATATGGAGGCTTGACATGCAAAGCCCTTCAACTGCTAAAATATATCTCCAACAAAGAGATATATCTCCAACAAAGTCAGTCCACCATGCTTGACTGGAAAAGTCACAAGGGTTTTTAACTTCTTTATTGAGTAAGAATAATATTTTATTCCAGAACATTCAACATAGAAAACATTGCCACTACTACGCCACATTGAAAGTAACCAAGGGTCATATTTACTAAGGAAAGTCAGGAGATGTGCTAGAAATTGCCTTGACCCAAGCAACCACCATCATGCCATTGTCAGTTTGTAGAAACTTCACTGTCGATCACCTTTGATGCTTTAGCAGTGTAGCATCGGACTCCCCATTTGACAGCCATATGTGACCGTCTTAATACGGTCATGTAGCACAATTTGAAATTGTGTTTTTCACATTGGATAGAAGTAGAGACTCAGAGCTAGAACATGGTATATCATACACTACAGTTGAGGAACAATGGGGAAGTAATTCTGCTTTGAACTTTGATAGACTTGTAACCCCACTATTGAAAAAATGTCCCTTGAATGTTTTGGTACACCTTTTGGAGCGCTCCTCTTTGTCTTCACCCATTCAGCATTGCTCACACCCTCTTAAGCCTCATCCCCTCCCATCTCTTGAAGGATTCACATGCGAGGCCATGTGCTAAACAGAGTGAGTAGAGTAGTGTAGTAAACAACCAAAGATTCCATGACTAAAGTCTGGTTTACACTACGTCTATCGACATGTCTGCAGACATCATGAAAATTCTATTGTCGTCCAACATCAAAATTGCCGTTGTCTTTATGAAAAAGTATAAACACAGAAACGACAGGCTGCATGACATCAGCAGCCTGGTTGTCCCAAAATAGCATAACGGGTGTGTTTAACACCAACAAACCCATCCGTTTCAAAATGAAATTTGTGTACACTGTTTGTCACTCTAGCAAACCAGGCAACTAAAAGCAACTTTCTGAACAAAGTTGGGGTTCATTTCTAGCTTGTTAGCAAACGTTAACTTAGCTGGTTAGCCAGTTCAAATAATGACCATATCATAGCTGACAACGTCTTAACTTTAGCTCATTTTTTATTAATTATTACAGGAAAATAAACTCACAACAAGATCATTATTCACAAGTTAATGGCGAGCTAATTACAGAAAATAGCTTACGGTTGTGAGTGTGGTGAAATAGAAGCAGGGCATTCTACAAGAGAATTTTAGAACTTGGACGCTGTCTCGTTGGCCTAACGTTATATCCTAATTTGACTTTGGTGTAGGTCATGTTGTTTTCACATTACCGTCTCTGGGTAACACGCACTATATCAAATAAAATCAAAGTTTATTTGTCACATGCAAAGGATACAGAAGGTGTAAACTGTACAGTGAAATGGATGCTTGAGGGCCTCCCAGGTGGCGCAGTGGTTAAGGGCGCTGTACTGCAGCGCCAGCTGTGCCATCAGAGTCCAGGCTCTGTCGTAACCGGCCGCGACCGGGAGGTCCGTGGGGCGACGCACAGTTGGCCTAGCGTCGCCCGGTTTAGGGAGGGCTTGGTCGGTAGGGGTGTCCTTGTCTCATCGCGCACCAGAGACTCCTGTGGCGGGCTGGGCGCAGTGTGCGCTAACCAAGGTGGCCAGGTGCACGGTGTTTCCTCCGGCGCATTGGTGCGGCTTCCGGGTTGGATGTGCGCTGTGTTAAGAAGCAGTGCGGCTTGGTTGGGTTGTGTATCGGAGGACGCATGACTTTCAACCTTCGTCTCTCCCGAGCCCGTACGGGAGTTGTAGCGATGAGACAAGATAGTAGCTACTACAACAATTGGATACCACGAAATTGGGGAGAAAAAGGGGTAAAATAAAAATTAAATTAAAAAAAGAAATGGATGCTTGCATAATGGAATCTTTTGTTTAGACATGTAGCTGGCCAGCTAAACAATGAACCATAATCCCAACTCATAACATTACTGCCATGCATGAATCTGCAGGCAGCTAAAGCTAACCAACTAGGTTCAATGTTAGCTAGCTAACTAACATTAGGCTATAACTAGCAATGCAAATGGCTTTCTGAGATACAAATAATATTACTACACAGATCATACATATAACGTTAGCTAGCGAGCCAGCCAGCTAACGCTAGCTAGCTAGCTAACAGTACGCTTTAACTTGCAATGAAAAATACTTTCTGCCAAAGTTAGAAACGTCTAATAACTGAATATATAGCTAGCTAGACTCTCTTCCCGTATACAGGGATGAACGCTTCTCCCTCTGTCACGGGTGCCATGGTTGCCCTTAGTTTGAAGATGTAATCCTGAGACAGGTGTTTTATACAATAACCTTCTTCTGTGTGTTCTTTTTTCGACTCCCTCCGCATATTTGCATTTAAAAAAAAACATTTTATTTCACCTTTATTTAACCAGGTAGGCAAGTTGAGAACAAGTTCTCGTTTACAATTGCGACCTGGCCAAGATAAAGCAAAGCTTTTCGACATACAACAACACAGAGTTACACATGGAGTAAAACAAACATACAGTCAATAAAACAGTAGAAACAAGTCTATATACGATGAGATATACAAAGATATAGAGATAAGGGAGGTAAAGGCAAAAAAAGGCCATGGTGGCATGGTAGAAATGGAATGGTAGATTGGCAGTGGAAGAATGTGCAAAGTAGAAATAAAAATAATGGGGTGCAAAGGAGCAAAATAGATAAATAAATAAAATTAAAATAAATACAGTAGGGAAAGAGGTAGTTGTTTGGGCTAAATTATAGATGGGCTATGTACAGGTGCAGTAATCTGTGGCTGCTCTGATAGCTGGTGCTTAAAGCTAGTGAGGGAGATAAGTGTTTCCAGTTTCAGAGATTTTTGTAGTTCGTTCCAGTCTTTGGCAGCAGAGAACTGGAAGGAGAGGCGGCCAAAGAAAGAATTGGTTTTGGGGGTGACCAGAGAGATATACCTGCTGGAGCGCATGCTACCGGTGGGTGATGCTATGGTGACCAGCGAGCTGAGATAAGGGGGGACTTTACCTAGCAGGGTCTTGTAGATGACATGGAGCCAGTGGGTTTGGCGACGAGTATGAAGCGAGGGCCAGCCAACGAGAGCGTACAGGTCACAATGGTGGGTAGTATATGGGGCTTTGGTGACAAAACGGATTGCACTGTGATAGACTGCATCCAATTTGTTGAGTAGGGTATTGGAGGCTATTTTGTAAATGACATCGCCGAAGTCGAGGATTGGTAGGATGGTCAGTTTTACAAGGGTATGTTTGGCAGCATGAGTGAAGGATGCTTTGTTGCGAAATAGGAAGCCAATTCTAGATTTAACTTTGGATTGGAGATGTTTGATGTGGGTCTGGAAGGAGAGTTTACAGTCTAACCAGACATCTAGGTATTTGTAGTTGTCCACGTATTCTAAGTCAGAGCCGTCCAGAGTAGTGATGTTGGACAGGCGGGCAGGTGCAGGCAGCGATCGGTTGAAGAGCATGCATTTAGTTTTACTTGTATTTAAGAGCAATTGGAGGCCACGGAAGGATAGTTGTATGGCATTGAAGCTTGCCTGGAGGGTTGTTAACACAGTGTCCAAAGAAGGGCCATAAGTATACAGAATGGTGTCGTCTGCGTAGAGGTGGATCAGAGACTCACCAGCAGCAAGAGCGACATCCTTGATGTATACAGAGAAGAGAGTCGGTCCAAGAATTGAACCCTATGGCACCCCCATAGAGACTGCCAGTGGTCCGGACAACAGACCCTCCGATTTGACACACTGAACTCTATCAGAGAAGTTTTTGGTGAACCAGGCGAGGCAATCATTTGCGAAACCAGTCGAAAGCCTTGGCCAGATCAATGAATACAGCTGCACAGTAATGTTTCTTATCGATGGCGGTTAAGATATCGTTTAGGACCTTGAGCGTGGCTGAGGTGCGCCCATGACCAGCTCTGAAACCAGATTGCATAGCAGAGAGGGTATGGTGAGATTCAAAATGGTCGGTAATCTGTTTGTTGACTTGGCTTTCGAAGACCTTAGAAAGGAAGGGTAGGATAGATAAAGGTCTGTAGCAGTTTGGGTCTAGAGTGTCACCCCCTTTGAAGAGGGGGATGACCGCAGCTGCTTTCCAATCTTTGGGAATCTCAGACGACACAAACGAGAGGTTGAACAGGCTAGTAATAGGGGTGGCAACAATTTCGGCAGATAAGTTTTGAAAGAAAGGGTCCAGATTGTCTAGCCCGGCTGATTTGTAGGTGTCCAGATTTTGCAGCTCTTTCAGAACATCAGCTGACTGGATTTGGGAGAAGGAGAAATGGGGAAGGCTTGGATGAGTTGCTGTGGGGGGTGCAGTGCTGTTGACTGGGGTAGGGGTAGCCAGGTGGAAAGCATGGCCAGCCGTAGAAAAATGCTTATTGAAATTCGCAATTATAGTGGATTTATCAGTGGTGATCAAATGCTGGAATTTTCTCCATCTCCTTAACTATCATACTCTGCTTCCACTGGGCATTCTACAGATTTCAAAACTCAGTCAACTTCTTCCGTGGCAACAACACTGTTGGTTTATATTTCAGAAGACTCTACAATGTCTGGTTCAATTAAAATGTTTTTACCTAAATCAGGGAGTTCCTCATAGTCTGATTCATTTTCAGAGTCAGAAACAGTCAGCATGGCACGATAGTCCTCCAGAAAGTGGAGAGCATTAGCAACACTTTTGCAGTTTTTTGAGATATCTGTCACGGCCGTCCTCCTCTTCATCTGAAGAGGAGAGGCGAGATGGATCTGAGGACCAATACGCAGCGTGGTAAGTGTCCATGGTGAATCTTTAATAAAGAAAGACTGAACACTATGCAAAAGAGTAACAAAAACAATAAACCAAATACGACCGTGAAGCTACAAAATGAGACCTGTGCTGACACAAGCCACTAACATAGACAATCACCCACAAACAAACAGTGCAACCCAGGCTACCTAAGTATGATTCTCAATCAGAGACAACTAATGACACCTGCCTCTGATTGAGAACCATACTAGGCCGAAAACATAGAAATGCCCCAAAACATAGAAAAACAAACATAGACTGCCCACCCAACTCACGCCCTGACCAGACTAAATAAATACAATACAAAGGAAATAAAGGTCAGAATGTGACAGTACCCCCCCCCCCCCCCCAAAGGTGCGGACTCCGACCGCAAAACCTTGACCTATAGGGGAGGGTCTGGGTGGGCGTCTGTCCGCGGTGGCGGCTCTGGCGCGGGACGCGGACTCCACTTCATCATTGTCTTAGTCTGCTTTAATGTCTGCCTCCGTGGCTTTCTCAGCATGACCACCCCTCTCAATGACCCCACTGGACAGAGGGGCAGCTCGGGACAGAGGGACAGCTGCTCGGGACAGAGGGGCAGCTGCTCGGGACAGAGGGGCAGCTGCTCGGGACAGAGGGGCAGCTGCTCGGGACAGAGGGGCGGCAGCTGCTCGGGACAGAGGGGCGGCAGCTGCTCGGGACAGAGGGGCGGCAGCGGCTCTGTGCCGGGGGGCTCCGGCAGCGGCGCCGGGCAGGCGGGGGGCTCCGGCAGCGGCGCCGGGCAGGCGGGGGGCTCCGGCAGCGGCGCCAGGCAGGCGGGGGGCTCCGGCAGCGGCGCCGGACAGGCGGGAGACTCCGGCCTGTCCGGCGCCTCTGCCGGAGTCTGTCCATGTCCAGCCCATCCATTATCTCAGCCAATCATGGCTAGCGGGAAAGTTCTTGTCTTTTTCTGTGGCTAAACCAACTAAGCTTGTAATTTAAAAAATGTCTGTCCTTTCACATCTGTCCTTTCAGAAATCAATAACTATTTCGGCAACCATCACATATCATCACTTCCCATCGATCATATCATCTGTCAGTGAACACATTATCTGATGACAATACTTGTGGAGACAGAGACTTTCATAATAGGGGGTCATTGAGACCTGAATTTAACCTCCTGGGTGGACCTAGCATGTGCTTTGCCCCCAGGCAGTTGGATAAGTGTGTTAAAGTATTATATTATAAACTGGGTGGTTCGAGGCTTGAATGCTGATTGGCTGACAACCGTGGTATATCAAGCCATATACCACTGATATAACAAACATTTCTTTGAACTGGTCTAATTACGTTGGTAACCAGTTTATAATAGCAATAAGGCACCTCTGGGGTTTGTGGTATATGGACAATATACCACGGCTAAGGGCTGTATCCAGGCACTCCGTGTTGCGTCGTGCTTAAGAACATTAAGAAAACAGCCCTTAGCCGTGATATATTGACCATATACCACACCCCCCCGGGCCTTATTGCTTAAATATACAACAGTTATTGAACATTCTCGTCTCTGAAGTACAACATGCTGAAAACATGGGGAACGAGTCCAAGAGCAAAGTACATTTGAAGAGGACGCAGATTGACATTCTTTGGTTTGGTGTGTGTTTTTGTATCGCATCTGTCTTCTTCTGCGAGTCGAGCTCAGCGAGAGAGAGACATGCTGGGCAGGAGGAACCGTTCTGCGCCACACCGCGGCCTCGCCTTGAGATGGAAAGGGAAATCGCCCGCACATTGCATGAGACTCAATTATTGTTCGGTAGTGTCTGTGATAGTGGTCGTCAACACAACATTAATGAAGAATAAAAACAAAGCATAAACAATAAACACAAGACCACAAAAGCCACAACTACCCCCCCCCCCCCATATCAATTCTAGGCCCAGCCAAAGAAAGTCAATGCAATAATACTTCCAAGATTTGTTTCCCCTGATAGAGAGCCCAGCTATATAAGGGCAATTGAAACGCAATATTCATCAGATAAAAGCGTGAGGATGTCATTCATTGGAAACCAAGCAAGCCGACATTAGATCCTCTTTTACATGGCCAGGCCTGGCAGTTCCGCTCTGCAGATGTGCAACTTGGCATATTGAGTAATTTCTAAAATAACCTGTTTTTAAGTAGTGTGTGTGTGTGTGTGTGTGTGTGTGTGTGTGTGTGTGTGTGTGTGTGTGTGTGTGTGTGTGTGTCTGTGTGTGTGTGTGTGTGTGTGTGTGTGTGTGTGTGTGTGTGTGTGTGTGTGTGTGTGTGTGTGTGTGTGTGTGTGTGTGTGTGTGTGGTTGTATGTGAGTAAGTGAGTGCGTGCAGGGGTTTTTGGGGGGGACAGCTGTAACGGAATCACTTCATAAGTGAAATACCACTCTGGGTACAATAGCCCGCCACAAACCAGAGCTGTGGTACAAATGTTTTTCCAACATGGTATAGATTTATCCGAGCGTATTGGGAGTAAAAACCATTTATTCTTCACTTCCTTAAAACAAGAAACGAAAGAGGTTGTGACTCTTGTGTTTGTGTTTGGGGCCAAAGACTCATTACTCTTGAGTAATGTTGGCAATGTTTGTAAAATGTCAAAACTCTGATATTGATTTTCAAGGAAAGGGGGGGGGATGAACACTTCTCCTTTGGGAAGTTTATTGGTCCATGCATTTGTCCTCAACACTGGTTCACTGTTTTGTTTCGGACAAGACGTTTACTAAGATGTGGTCTCGGATCACTCTGGTTTAAGTGAGAAGACAGTCTATTCAACGGTGGATAATGCAGGCACTGAAATGCATTCATTCTACATAGTTTCTCATGGCGAGGGGTATTTTGCAACCCCTTAAGAGTTGGATAAACAATGGCCTCTCAACCTGAATGTTCTAGAATGGCTTATTGAGGAGGGCGAGGGGATGAACTACATTCCACAGGCCTGGTGGATAGAAAACAAGATGGCCTCCTGTCAGTGTGTGACATGTGGCTTTGTTGGCCCAGCCAAGGATGCCTCTCACGGCCATCAGTGTGTCAGAGTGTGTTACCTTTAATCACAGCTGATGGGTGGGGACCGAAGGACGGATGGCTGAGGGAGGGAGAGAAACACAACAGGCAGGGCCTCGTGATTCAAATCACAACCGGTTAAAATAGGACCATGACCACACATTGACAGCTTAACATTCCACATGTTTAACTCATATCTCAGGCAGCTAGGAGAGAGCCGTGAACCACCTATAACCTGTCCCCTTCCCCTCCCCTCCCTCCTGGCCTGAACCTGGGGGAATGTCACCATTGGAATGCCCATCGGAATGCTCAGGATGGAATTCCAGTGAATGGCCGCTGACCTGACTCACCACTTAGTGTCGGCACAAGACACATACTCAATGATTATCAATTGGACCATGGTGACCGCAGCGCCGCAGAATGGATGTCTTGACCTGCCTGGGCCTTAGGACCGGCACAGCTACTTATGGGAACGGGCGAGTGGTCAGGAAATCCCATGCATTAGCCAGGGTGGGACCAAGTTGTGAGAAAGAATAGCAATGTGAGGGTTTATCTAGATAACTTTTGTCCGCTTGAGTATTGAAAAGTTATTAAAACGACGAGAATAGAAAGGGACACAAAATATCTGTGGTATGGGAGTTGTAGTTTTGGAGGGGGAAAAAATGCTCTAGTTTGGAGTGGGGATGCACTCTTTCTGTTGTCAACCGTCACAAAACGGGTGTCAACTGTTGAGTAGGCATCAGGCATGGAATGACCTCACCCATACGGCTAGCTTGGGAAGTCAATTCAGATGAGAACCCTTATATATTTGAGCAGATTATATGGTTGCATAAACTGGTGCCCAAATTCCTCCAATAGCATAGTATGGCAATACTTTACACTTACCCTGTCTACCCTCTTCTGTTATTTTTGTCCTCTTTTGATTCACCACCACTCACCACCAGTGAAGGCATTGTCGCCCTTCAGTCCTGTAAACATGAGTTCGGTGCCAACCTAGCAAGTGTGATGTGAGATGTGTAAATTTCGCCACCTTTTATGTCACAATCGAATAAATTATTTTTTGTACGCAATGCCACGTCTCATTTCCTGTGGCAACGACGCACATCCCAGCTTCATCTCAGTGTCAGACAGAAACATGCACACAGAACATCACATCAGGACATACAGGAGTTTGTAATCACATGATGTAGAGTCTCTCGCAATGCAAAACAGAGCTAGCAACAAAATCAACAACAACAGAACAACCCATTTAGGCCAAATGTGACGACATTCTTGGTATGCTGCTTTGATCATGAAAGTTACCCACAAGTACAAGTGCTAATCAACTGTCTAATTGCCTTGACCACTGACAGACGGAATGCTTTCTGCAGGCAACAAATTGAGTGTCCAAGTGTCACAGGTAGGATAGCCTTCAGCTGAATACCTTGGCAGGGAACAACGACTATGTCACTTAATCCTATTTACTCACAGTGCCTTAGACCAACTCTAAAATACTTTAGGCCACAGATGATAATCTAAAGGAACCTGGGAAGCAAGAACGAGACGTACAGATGTGTGATCTTCATTTGATCAAATGTATAGTGTATACAGAGAGAGAGTGAGTGAGAGAGAGTGAGAGAGAAAGTGAGAGAGAGAGTGAGAGAGAGAGAGAGAGAGAGAGAGAGAGAGAGAGAGAGAGAGAGACTGAGAGTGAGAAGGTGTGGGGGTAATGAGAATTAAGATCCTACATCTGTACACTTTCTACGTGTGAATAATAACTTTGACAAAGTGAAATCTAGTTACTGTTTTATGACGATGTAGAACTTTGTGTAAACCGGGTGAAAATGAAATGTGCACAAATGTCAATTCTTTGGAGTTGTATATGAGATAGACAGTAAAGTGTGTGTGGCGTAAAATCAAGCGAGTGGAAACTTAATCCGCTGGATTACTGCACATGTGCAGTCAGGATGCGGAACCTCTCTGCCAACATTCTGAAGGTTTCTTAGCTCACCACCTCCACACATGGGGATTCTTTGGCATTTATCTTCTGGCACAGGCCCACTAACACTAACAGTATGCTATGCGAATTTTTTCACTTTTTCATGGAATGTCATCACTACCCTTCTGAAAAATCCACAAGGTCTTTATGTGGATTCTGAGTGATATGGGGTTAGTAAGAGACATAATGCTCGTTCCAATCCATCAGGGTGGTGGCGGCGGTGGTGATGGTGGTGCACCTGTTTAGACCAAACCCAGAAATGGCCAAAACACTGTGGCTGATGATGGCATGTCTTCTTCAGAGAGATTGAGGGTGCAGTGGGTTCATGTATCACATTGCTGTCCTAGATTTAACATAATTGGTTGCTGAGCTCATGCCTTGCACTTGGGGTGTTTTTTTTTTACAATCATTTTGTTACAGATGTGAATGTATTCCTTACATTTAAACAACTGTATAATGTTTGTCTCTCAACTAGCCCTTTGACTGGAGCAGACTCGGCCTATACTGTAAAAGCAGCCAAATAAAGACAAGACGCCACGGCCATGTAACAGCTGGTGCACTAGGGAGAGAATGATGGGAAAGGAAAATACGTAGACTAACTTGTCACTGCTTCTTCTTTCCCTTCCCGCCTGGGCGGTGTGGCCTTCGACTCCCTTTCAGGGGCCAGTCAGGGGCGAGGAGGGACCTGTGAAAGGGCCTGCCACTGGGAGAAAGGAGCCTCTCAGTGCACATCGTGTGTGAATGCTGCAGCTCTTAGACCTGTCTATCTCTCTGTCTACCCCCCCCCCCCCCCCCCCCGCACAAACTCTTCAGTTTGAAGGAATAAGTATGCATGCCACAATGGCCTGTGTTGCTCAATATGCCACTGCTGTCTTTTATGTGATATTGTTCATAAAGGGCAATAAACGGTATGCAGTTGTGCCTCCCCAATGAATAATGTCATCTGGACTCGTTTGTCATTGTGTCAGATTGAACCCCATTTGCTGTCCATTGACCTCATTTGTCTACACACTTCTTTAAATTTTAAGTTTACTTTCTGAGCTTAAATTCAAGACGTGTAGATTTTTCTTTTTTTTTCTCATCCTTCATAACTACACTCCTAGAAAAAAAGGGGTCCAAAAGGGTTCTTTGCAGAAGGATAGGCTTCTACCAAGATCCATTTTCATCTGAAGAACCCTTTCTGGAAGACATGGGTACTTTGTAAGGCAAAGGATTCAACCTAGAACCTTTCTCATCCTAACAACTGTTTTTGGAAGAAAGGGTTCTTTGATGAGTCTTTGGACGCTAAGAAATATTCTTTGGAAGGTGAGAAGGGTTCTACATAGGACACTTCAGAATCTGAATAAGCTTGTGTATTGTATTTGTTTCCTTTATTTTAAATAGTGCCTGAGTATTACTGTTTACCCCAGTGTTTAAACTTTAACCCTCTAGAGTTTAAAAGGACAGGTGTGAGATTGATTTAAACTGTACCTACACGGGAATATTTGTACATAGCAAATTGGCCAGTTTTACCTAGTTGACTTTTCAGTGAAATATCTGTAGAGTTGATTCAGGAGTTAAATGAACTCTGTAAAGAGGTACATTTACACTCAGTGGTGTAAAAGAACCCAAGTGTTGGTGTTAACCAAAGGTGAGTGTGATCAGAAGTGTCATGCCCATAGGGGGTACAGGGGCATGTGCCCCATCAGATTTGTCATGTGTCAATCAAGATCGAGTAACTCGCTTGTCTGTCTTAACTGGCATGCCTGCTGGCAATGTTGGTAGACTTTTAAAAAAGTAAGCAATAACTAAATGAACTGAATAAGACTCACATTCCTTTCAATATTTTACCCAGATTTGAGCAGAGATGCACAGAAGCATATTTAGTTTATTTTAAAAAAAACAGTCAGGACACTGACAGCTCAAGAGGTATGCTTAACTATGCAGAACTATTGTTTCAGGGGTTTAAAACATTCAAAACAATTCTCCAACTTATTGTCGGGGGGCCTAGCCCCTCAGCCATCCTCACGTACTTTGCGCCCCTCAGATTTTTGGGGTGCATAATGGCCCTGAGCGTGATTGTGTCATTTTGACTCGGTGTAGAGTAAAACACTCAAAACCACAACCAATATTATCATATTTCCCAACATGCTCTACTGCAGGTTGATTAATGAATGTGTTTTTGCATATACATTGATTGATTGATTGATTGATTGATTGATCTTATGCTACACAAAGATAAATAACATACATTTTTCTCAACTAATCAAATTTGTTAGTAGTTGGACTTATTCAACCCGTTACTGAGACGGTTGTTCCAGATGGTTTAGATTGATAAATGAGACTGCTCTGCTTTGGCAGTCTTTCTGAATCCAGGTTGTGGGTAATTAATAAGCCCCCCATGGAGGCACTTGCATTGAACACACCTACCAACTGTTTGTGAGTGCTCTGTGTCCAGGTTGGTCTGTGCCCTGTTTGCTTCCTCTGTCTTCTAGCCTTAATGTCAAATTGCTCCTGTTCCAACAAAGGCCTATGGACAAACCTTCCACGACTCCTGCTCCCTCTCCATCCCTTTCCGCCTTCCTACCTCTACACTTATCCTTCTCACAGATCCAGGAACCTTTCATCACCACATCAGATGAGGCAATGAGGAAGGACCAAATCTCTAGACCTACGCTCGGAGTGAGCAGGCTACTGGGGAGTACCATCACTGACCTCCGGGTCTTGTGCTTCCAGGTGTCTGCTCGATCCTCAGGTTGTCCTTCCTTCCATCTGCAGATCCAACTCTAGTCCTGTCCCCAGCATCAGACCCAGTTCCAGTATCAGACCCAGTCACAGCACCAGAACACCGGAAGAGGCACTGAGGAGGGTCCAACACCAGACCTTCACCCGGAGCAAGCGGACCACAGGGGAGTGCAACATTTGACCTCCACGTCTTCCTCCCCTCTGTAGATCCAGCACCAGTCCACCACCAGACCACCAGACGAGGTGTGAAAGAGGGACCAAAAATCACATCTTCACCCGGAGCGAGCAGGTCACAGAGAAGTACCACAATTGACCTCTGGGTCTAAGACTCCCTTGTATGTCTGCTTGCTCCTCAGGTTGTCTTTCCTACCCTCTACAGACTCATATCCCAACTTAGCACCTGCAGCAAGCCCCAGTTCCCAGTTCCTGTTATTTGTTTTGAATAACATTTGTATACTTTTTCTCAGGTTGGTGGACTGGTGCTGGATCCCCAGCACCAACCCCTGGCCTCCAGTCCCAGTCCCAACACAATTTCCAGTCCAGGTCCCAACAGAAGTACCAACCCAGGTTTTTCCGGTCCAAGCCACAACACCAGCACCAATCCTGAACACAGCACCAAATTCCTTTTCCTTTCAGCCACTGTCAGCCCAGCCCAGACCCCACCCCTCCCCCAACACAAAGGCACATTGTGGACTAACTAACTAACTGACTGATTGACTGATGGAATGGACTGAATGGACTGACAGATTGTTCGGATTGTTTTTTGATTAGTTGATTGCCTTTACTTCGCTTTTGTTTGATTGGATAACCATTTGTTTTGCCTAATTTGAATTGATTACTTATTGATTGAATTGTTTATTATTCTGAATTTAAACTTAATGATGGATTGAATTTTAACTTGTTGAACATTTTAAACTGTAACGAATTTTGGAAAAAACAAATAAAATCCGCTTCTTGTGACTTGATGGCCTGATGTGGCCTGTAAACCAGGAGTTTACTAAAACCACTGTGCTAGGGTATACCTAGGCCCTCAAAGAAAGGCCTTATGATATATGTAATGTATTCTGTAATTAGTTACATTTTAAAGGCTAATAAGGCTTCATAGAGGGTTCTAGAAAGAACCCTTCAAAGATATTAAGGTTCTTAGTAGGATTCGGGACGATACCAGTATTGCGACACACGTTAGTATCATGTTAAGGAATCAAAACATCATTATGTTGTCATCCGGAGTCACATTTATTTATTTTCCAAGCTATAGCACAAACTATTTTATATTCAAAGGGTTCTTACAAAGAGTTCTACCTAGCACCAAAAAGGGGTCCCCTATGACAACAAACCGAAGAACCCTATATGGTTCTACTTAGCGTCCTTTTTTTCTAAGACTGTATGGCCATCACTACCCTGTAGATTGGGGTTTGCAGTCTAGCTAATTCTGTATTCAGTTGTGAAATGAGGGGTTAAGTTCTCCATTCCAACCTTGATATTGAGGCTAGATCCATCTGCCAAAGCTTGGTCTGAATGTAAGAAGTGTCTGGGCTCACGGTTTGTTTTGCTTCTGCATCCAGCCTGTAATCGGAGTAATTTATACCCTTTTCTACCCCTGTAATTAACAGGCTTCCTAATACTTCACCTCATACTATACTGTACGTGGGTCATTCCACCAATTTGGTGTCTTTTGAGAAGTGTAACTTGGTCAAACAAAACTTTTGATTTCACCTCATTTTAACATTCTGTCATAAATAGCACTTGTTCAACTTAATAAAAATCATGTTTTCCCATCTCAAGAGGTTACATAAAAAAAAGTGCCTATTAAGTGCAAATATAGTAACAGGGTTGACAACTTCATCTTAAATCGGCCATAAATCCCGTTGTGACAGGAGGAATGGAAGCTTGTTGTGTGCGACAATTGAATGCAAGCTTCACCAAAATATTTAAACGGTTCAATCATTTCTAGCCTGTCTATCTATGGGTAATAGAGATGACATGTTATGCTCGACTCGCTCAGTTTTCCACCACAAAACATCAGAAAATGGGCAAAAAAAAGTTCAACCATCTCACCTACTTTGCACTATAATTTGAAAAAAAAATATTTAAAAAGAAATAGTTTCACGTTAAACGAGAGTTCAGTTCACGTAACGGTGTTGACCTTAAAATGAGGGACAGACGTAAATTAACCACTAATCACGAAATTATCTTCAGGGAGGACTTTGGAAAGCAACAAAATAACTAGGGCTTTACAATGATTGTGAGAACTTGGTGAAATGTTGGTGTTAAGTGGGGTAAAATCACAGAGGGTGCACGGAGGGTAATGTCAAAATGCTAATTGTTTGCCAGTCTTTATTCATACAGTTTAAAAAATAATAATAATAATTCTCCTTGTGGTCTATATAAAAGGGCACTTCATTTAATATAAGAGGCTTTTTTAAAAATGCAATATTGGTGCACAATTTATATTTAAAATATCAAAGGGGTGAAAAAGGCACTCTTTTCGTGGAATGACCGACATACAGAACGTTTAACTGTCCCACATGTCAGCACAACAGGAGCTATTGAGATGGCAGCTTCAAACTGAAAACACAAGGAGGTTGCCATAGTGAGAGTCATCACTCACACACTACTCTAACCACCTCCATTTCGCGGCAGTGTTTTTGTATTCTGGCCAAATCAGGGCACGTTTCTTGGAGGAAGCCAAAAGGGAAGTCTAATGTATATCATTCATAAAAGTGAGTAGTAGGAATATGATTAAAAAGTAGGAGGCTTAGGTTTCATTCAGTCTATTGATGTTTGAGTCAATCGCAGCACAAATATGTGTTTGAAGAGTCAAGACAGAATATTCTACAGAACCATTTGATCAACACTGTAAATGTCTTTGGAACTACCAGTACTTTCTGAAATAGTTTGAACTATGTTCAGAAGACTCCTCACCTCTTTCCTAGCCTTCTCTGATGAAGGCAGCACACTAGGAAACCTGGCCACAGACAGACAGACCTCTGTCCGTCCAGGCTGAGGAGTTCTATCCATGCTGTCATCCATCTGGAGATGAGAACCACACTGCCGCCTCCCCCACCGCCCGGTAGACACGCTTCCCAGGTCACGTCTCAGCTAGCACGCGTTGTATGGTCGACCAGTCGGCCCTCTGGTCAGGCACCACGCCCTGCCTACAACCACTGTCTGACAGCTCCCCTCTCAAACCAACCTGGACTCATCGGAAAAGCCTGGCTAGAGCCAACCAGGCAGATGCTGGGCAGGGGACAGGACAGACAGGGCCTGGGCTGCCTGGCTGGTTGTGTCTGACTGGGCCTGCCTCTGAGCCCCATCATCCTGTCCACATAGTTATCCACATGGCCCAGGGAGCAGGCTTTTATGGCCGGGGTGATGAGAGGTAAAGCTGTGGGTCGCAGGGCAGCCCAGCTAGGCAGGGAGCAGTGAACTAACTGGCTGGGAGTTAAAAATGGATTTTACTGCTGCTGCAGAGACCTAATGGCACTTCCCAATGAGGTCTAATGCGTTTATGTATTCGTGGATTCGGTTTTATTGCAATTCGGCTCAATAAAACAGAGAAACGTAAGGGCAGAAGTTTTCTTTGGAAAGATGATACATACATGTAAAAACCAGAAGATATTAAAATTAGAAACACATTAGTTTTCCCTTGCTTTTCAGCCTCAAGCCGCTAATTGAACAAACATATCCGACAACTGGTAAGGTGATTTTAAAATGAACACATAGCCATGCATTGAAAGACGACACATCTGCAGTCAAAAGCATCGGCACGACTTTGAAAGTCAATTAGTCTGTCAACTCAAAGAGTTTATGATACTTATTTTCACAAATGGCTTAAAGCCCCACATTGTATTTTCCGTGTTGTGTCAGGAGGACTCGTAACAAAGGAGTTGTCTAACACTCCATAATAATGCATTACCTTGGTTTACATTTCCAACACACAGGGTGGCATATTCTTGATGTGTTACAGTCTCTCACCCACAGAACTAAAAAAGTCTAAACATCTGCACGTGTGTGTGTGCATGTGTGTGATGATGTGCCACAGGATGGTGAAAACGTAATGAAGATAGGGATGCAAGGACGCCAACACAACACCAGGAGATTTAACCAGAAAATAAATACATAAATTTAAAAAATAACACTTCAGATACATGGGCAATGTCCAAGCCAATGCCAAACAAAGGATGTAAATGGTTGCAATATTTTATCATTACTTCTGAGGGTCAACAATGACTTCTACCATAGTATCAATTCAGTGTCTTATGAAATGCTGATTGTTGGCCTGTTTAGGCTAACTCTATTTTATTGTATTATTGGTTGTGATTCAAAAACCAATAAATACAAAAAAAAATACAAATAAAGTCTAAACAAACAGTCAAATTAGACAGTCAAATGAATTTGCCCCCCGACTCAACCTTGTGTATCTCTTTGACCAAACAGCATCTATTGCTAAGCTGTCAGAGCACCACAAGTGGAGACCGCTGGAGAGTGTGCATCTTCATTTGACTTCAAACAGTGGCAGAAAGCCATGTGTACTGGATGTTTTGTGGCACAAGATTGAAGGAAATATGTATTATGGAGGATGTGAAATAGTTCATTGTGAGTTCACCCATCACCGGGTGACTTGCCAGAGCAATCCAGAAACAAGTAGCGGCTTATTCCCTTCTTGTGTGAGTCTTGAGTGGGCGAGGGATCTGGATCTGGATCAGGATCTGATTTGTGTCCATTTCATGTTATCTGTGCACCAGAATTTCATTCAAGTAGTCTGTTTGGTCAGGTTTCACTGATCAGTGAAGTTACATTTTAAGACACAATATAAACAAGTTAACACATAGGTATTAGGCCTTTCTTGAGCATTAAGGTTTGTCCTCCCCAGGCTGTACAGGCAAGTACAGAATCCCACCTCTGTAGCAACCAGGCAGGGCAGGGCACAGCAGTGCTTGGCAAAGCAGTGTCTACTGTGCCAGAGCGAACGAGAGCTGTCCGCCTGCGGAGAGGAGAGCCTTAAACAAAGACACGTGTTGCCAGAAGATGTCAGCAGCCTGTTCCTCAGCAGTGTGTAACTCGATCCCCCACACACACTCATCCACGGAGGGCAGAGAGGGGGAGGCGGCTGGGGGAGGGAGTTGGGGTTCAACGCTGTGATCAAAGGCCCAGCGATGGACCAAAGGGCTCTGTTAGATCATCAGTACGACCTCTGTGCATCCGTCAGGCATTAGGGTTCTGGATTGCGGCTAGAAGCGGACGGGTTGGTGAGGTTGGGCTGGGGGGGAGGGGCGGAGGGATTTAGGGGGTGAATAGGACCAGCATAGACAAGAGGGGAAAACTGGGTGGAGGAGGAGTGGGGGGGACTGGATTACAACCCAACCATCCTTTTACTTCTCCAAAACCACATGACGCTCATGTCCAATGCCCTACATATTCAAAAGCATGTACTCCAGCCCGCTCCAACCCTGTGACACAGATGGAGACCGAAATATACAAGCGCCGGGCGGCGACCGGTCTCTCTGATGTTTCCATTGGTGTGGTGTGCTCTGCTGACAGAAAGAGTTAGCCATCAATCTTCTGAAGATAGAGATAGACAAGTCCACTCGTATTTTACTTTCATACGGAACACCGCCAACTGGCTGAAAGCAGACAACGGTTTGAATCCGAACGACGTCTCTGTTATCCCAAAAAAGTACTGACGGCAAGGGAATCATGTAGTATAGTGAGTCAGTTGTCCAGTCACCCAGGATGAGAGTTGAATGGTGAGATGACACAACCTCCATTGTACACTGTGGGCCTATATGCCGTGGTAACCTCATTGAACTGTGCAGGGGGTTAAACAGTTATTTCCAAGTTAGTGACCCAGATCAGTAGCTTCGGCTGTAATCCCCACCTCCGCCGTTATTCTTTCCACAGACAGGCCAGTCAGACCCATAAAGAAGGAGGATGCTCAGTACTGGAGTTTACCCATCTCGCGACACAAGCTCCCAGTTACTCCAACCCAGCACCAGCACGAGGCAACGGCATGTAGCGCTGTCATATACAATGTTTTGTAAATCAATTCCTTAATCAATGTTTAATACAATACACTTAAACTGTATCTGAGTTCTAGTTTAAACATTGCCAAACGTGCCTCATTGAAATGAATGTAAAGTCAGATGTCTTTTCAATGTCGGCAGATAATTTTTTTGCTTGTTGACAACATCTCGCGTGCTGTGAGAGCTAACCAAAATGTTGAAAATTTAAATATTTTCCAAATGTCCAGGGATTTGGGCTGTGGGGTATCGAGTTCTGTGGTCTCAGCTGTGTAGCACATTGATGTTGTTTTATCAATTCAGAACAGATCACTCAGAGCATGGCGTTCTGGGCCATTTTCTGGTTTGGACTTGGTTTGTAAATGCTAGAAAACACAGCATTCCTTCCTTCCTTCCTTCCTTCCTTCCTTCCTTCCTTCCTTCCTTCCTTCCTTCCTTCCTTCCTTCCTTCCTTCCTTCCTTCCTTCCTTCCTTCCTTCCTTCCTTCTGTCTCTCTTTCTGGTTCCGTTTTATTCTAGCATTATTACCTTTGACAAAATGGTGTTTTTGTTTTCTGGTGTACATGCCTGTTACTGGTCAAACAGTCACTGGTGAGTTCCAAAGCATTTTATCCTCTGTTTCTTTTGAGGAGGGTGGGCTTGGGGTGTAGATGAGGGGGGCAGTCTAAATGGATGTGCTATGAAAAGGGTTGTGAAGGGTCTCTCTGAGTTTTCCCTAGGTGGAGTCTGCTTTTAGAACCCCGACCTCACTTCATGAAAACAAAACGCGAGGAAGGAAATATCCTCAAGGAGAAGCCGTGGCCTAGCCAACCACTGGACACCGAGCCGCGCTGCACAAAGCGCGTGTGGGCTGTCCTCGAACTCTCCCCACCAATGTCTCCATGTGGAAACCCACTTCCCTAAGGGATCTGTCTGTCTGTTCCGCACAGACACACACACTAACACACATATACCGACACTCATGCATATCGACACTAAGGAAGACAGACCAACTGTAGATACAGTCACACATTCCCCTCTCTCTTTCATCCCTCCTCTCACTTTCTTATTCCCTCTTCTGAAGTTTAGAATGTACTGCTCTCCTATTTTATTTCTCCTCTTCTCTCTCTTTCATTTTTTCTATCTCTCGCTTTCTCTCTCTCTCTCTCTCACACACACACACACACACACACACACACACACACACGCACACGCACACGCGCACGCACACGCACACGCACACACACGCACACACACACACACACACACACACATACCCTCTGCTCAGCCTGGAGTTAGACCCATCCTGTCATGTAAGAGCGCTGATGTTGTCCTTACTGTAGCTGTGGGGCCTGACTGAGGGCGTCACAGCATAAGTATTAACCTCGCTCGTATTTTACAAGCACCGCTTACCGCCCCTGTCCAACATAAACAGGTGTGCTGGCCAAATTGGGCGTCATTACTCCCTAGGCTAATGTCTCGTCTCCACAAATCCAGTACATATAACTTTCACTTTCACAACATCTACCAATCTGAAATTATTTACAGTTTCAGTTACATATAGTTATTAAACATCCATTATTTAACATATTCCCCCTGAAACATATGAGTAAATCCTGTTGCATTTGTATGCAATATATCAATGAATTACACATTCATGTTAACATTCTAGAGTTTTGTTCAGACTGTTATTCAATCACAAAGCCCCACCTCGTGTTTTTGTTAGTCTCAACAAGGCAATGATTATTCAGGATGAATAATTGGTTGACCACTTCCTGCAATTGAGGATGAATAATTGGTTGACCACTTCCTGCAATTGTGCATGTAGGGATGTAGCCTTCTGAACACAAGTATTGTGTGGTGAAGTTTGTACTCAAGAAGACTACATATACTGTAGTACGTGGTACTGTTGAATAAATGCAGGTCATTGAAATCTCTTTGAGGGAGAATCCAAGGTAAATCCCATAGATGAAGACTACACCAATAGATCAATGTAGTAAGACGCAGGGTAGGGGGGTTGGTTGTCAGGTATGTTTGAGAAGTCTCTGACTGGGGTCTGACGATGTGGTCCTGGCTTCGCCATGCGGTCTATGATGTCACTTAGGCCTCTGCCTTTGAATAGCCATGTGTTCCTCGCCACTAATATCAAACAGATGATGTGAAACCTCAAAATGACGGTCTTTCAATAAGACGAGCAGTCATAACAATGTAAAAGAACTGATGAGAAACACCGTTCTAACCGAACAGCAGATGAAAGGCCACGTTCATTTTTAGAACTGTGGCACTCAAATAGGTACCTTTTTTTCTGTTGATTCCATTTATATCGCAAGTAGACTTCATGAGTTTTGGTGTGTTCTTAGATCACATAATAGGACAACATGCATTTCAGAGCTGAATTTTTTTTTTTGAGCTAATCCTTGGACTTCAGCTGATTTACCTTTCTTACAGAAACACTGAAGTCAAACTAAGCTCACAATCAAATTGCATGGCATGCTGTAAAACTCCCCAAATCATTGTTACAGTGTGCTATCACACCAGGACGGAGGGGTTAAGCAGCACGGTAGTGCCTTCAGACTCTCTTATGAGCTCATCCAAAGCCAACATGTTCCTCGAATAACAAACAAGACAGGGAAGAATGCCTTAGAATGATACATCACTCTAGGGAATTTTACATATGTCCTCTATGTGTCTCCCAGGCACACTGTAATTGATGTGCAGTGTCTGGAAGACAACAGTCCTTCCTTTCTTCTCCCTGGATCCCTGGATAATCTCAAACGTCAACTCCAACGACTCCTTGATTTTAACCCCCCCTCCCCCCTCCTCCTGGTTTTGAGGTAATTTATTTTTCGCCACCCTCTCCTCTCACCCTCGCTGCAGCTGTGTCTTATCTATAAGGGCCGGGTCTCTGATCCAAAGGTTCTCTTCTGTTTCACTGAAGTTACAAATGACTGGGTGGAGTCAGATCCCCTGAGCCAAGCTAGAGGAATCTATAGTGCTTTTGTGAATTCAGAAATGTTAAAGGAAAAGACAGGACACCCTGGCATCTAGACTGGTGTTTTTCCGGGAGTTCTGTGTGAGGCAGGACCGCCTAGTGTGTCTTTGTTACCTCTTTAGTGGCCACCCCGTATCTATTCTACATAGGGCCTCCCTGAGGCCTGAGCTGGTCTGATACTTGAAGCTGACAGTTGGTTCATGTGCCTCTGGCTCAGGCCCATTAGACCATAGGTGGTAACGGTGCCCCATTTCCAGCAGCAGTGAATCAGGATGTTTGTCAGCTGAAGGAGGATAACACTGCAGTGTCAATCTGCGGAGGCACTTCATTTGGCATTGAGCAGCAAAGACTTTCAGAGAAAAGGAGCGAAAACATTCCCTCGTTTTGATCAGGACCTCACGAGGGTGGGCGTCCAGCTTCCTGTCCTCTCTTCATCCTCTCTTTGCTCTGTGGCATCTGACTGGGTTCAAATGAGACTTGGCAGCCTTTTGGGCTCTTATGCTCTTTAGACTCAGGGTGCATCCCAAATGGCACCCTATTCCCTATAAAGTGCACTACTTTCGACCAGGTCCCATGGGGAATAGGGTGCCATTTGGGACACATATTCCGCCATCTTTGAGTTAAAGGATCCGCTTCTCTTGCCAAAATGGTGTACATCGGATCGGACCTCCCCCTCTTGTTTGTCCCCTCTCTAAACGCTTAATCATGACCATAGATGTGGGCTGGTTACAGATACATGGGAGCAGATACAACCAGTGTCCATTCTCACTTGTTTCAATGGCTGTGTTACTTTGCAACTCTCTCTCCCCTGGCCGGTCCCTGATTTGGAAAAGCAGACACGTCGCGCTCTCCCAGTGTGAATTAGACCAGATGCATTAGCTTGCAGAATATAACCCAATGAACTAATGATTCTGTCAACTAAACAATAGCTGCTTTACAAGAAGGCACGCACACAGCAGTCTGTTTATCTATCTCATATTTTTTTAATGTTTTTCAGAAACAAATGGATTTATTTTTCTCCATCAAGGGTATAGTATGGGGAGCGTATGTGGTTCCGGTCCCCAGGGTTTCAGACAACTAACAAAACACATCTTACTTCTGCTCTGCTGCTCGGCTGTTATGCTTTTCACATACAGGAGAACGAGTGGGAGCGCCCACCAAATGAATAAAGTAGCATGGCTCTTTTCACAGTATGTAGCGCCCTTTTATAAAAAGATCTGAATCAAAATGACGTTTATCACACAGCAACCATTTATACTTTTCACATCATGAAAAAAAAAAATATATATATATGAGATTTGTTTTCAATAAAATGTACTTTTGAAAAACAACTGATCGTTCTGGAGTATATTTTGTACAAAGGTCAAAATATTCCACTGTTCTGTAATAGACTTATTCATAAATATTGTCTTTATATCAATTTATCCATAATATGTACAAATAAAGGTGGACCCTTGTCTGTTCCAAAGCAGTAGATATAAATATAGCACATGTAAAATATACCATAAAACTCAACAACAACCATGGAAATATTGATTATGACTCACAATCATGTATAAAAATAGTCATGTTGACACCATTTTTATGTATTGGATTTAAATAGTATTTTGTGTCGGAATTTTCTGGTAAGTTCGTTTTTTATCTCAATTTGGCCCAAGTAAATGTCATGTTTATTTTTGTTATGTCTGGGATAACTGACGGGCCGCTCCCAGACGGTGAGGGTAGGCAGCAACACATTCGTCACGCTGACCGTCAACAAATGGCACCTCAGGGGTGCGTGCTTAGTCCCCTCATGTACTCTCTGTTCTCCCATGACTGCGTGGCCGTGCACGACTCCAACACCCTCAGTAGGTTTGCTGACTACACAGCGGTGGTAAGCCTGATAACCGAATACAATGAGAGCCTACAGGGAGGAGGTCAGTGACCTGTCAGTGTGGTGCCACGACAACAACCTCTCCCTCAACGCAAAATGAAGGAGCTGATCGTGGACTACAGGAAGCAAAGGGTCGAACATGCCTCCATCCACATCGACGTGGCTGTAGTGGAGCGGGTCGAGAGCTTCAAGTTCCTCGGTGTCCACATCAGTAAGGAATGAACATGGTACACACACATCAACACAGTCGTGAAGAAAGCACGACAACGCCTCTTCCCTCTCAGGAGGCTGAAAATATTCCTCAAAAAGTTCTACACCTGCACCATCGAGAGCATCTTGACTGGCTGCATCACCGCTTGGTATGGAAACTGCTTGGCATCCGATCGCAAGGCGCTACAGAGGGTAGGGCTTAGTACACCACAGAGGCCGAACTCCCTGCCATCCAGGACCTCTATACCAGGAAGTGTCAGAGGAAGGCCCTACATTTTTTGGGATTTTCCAGCTACCCAAATCATAGACTGTTCCCTCTGCTACCGCACAACAAGTAGTACCGTCTGGAACCAACAGGACCCTAAACAGCTTCTACCCACAAGCCATAAGACTGATAAATAGTTGGTTAAATAGTTAACCAATAAGCTTCCCGGACTATCTGCATTGAACCCTTTTTGCACTAACTCATTGTACTCATCACATATGCTGCTGCTACTGTTTATTATCTATCCTGTTGCCTAGTCACTTTATCCCTACCTATATGTACACATCTACCTCAATTACCTCATACCCTTGCACATTGACTCGGTACTGGTATCCTGTGTATAGAGCCAAGTTATCGTTACTCATTTTTTATTCATTCCTTGTGATATTTTTCTATTATTTCTCTCTGCGTTGTTGGGAAGGGCCCCTAAGTCAGCATTGCACTGTTAGTCTACACCTGTTGTTTACAATGCATGTGACAAAAACTGTTTGATTTGATAACTCATTTGTTATATCAAGTTCTCAATTTTAAATGCAACATTCATCCAAATTACTCCATCAATCTGTAAATGGATATTTAGAAAATGACATAACCATTTTCAGTTCCTCAAATGCTAATTTCAAGCTGGGCTAAGTAGACAAACCCAAGTCTGGGTGACTGACTTTCAGAGTCCATATTAGAATCCTTTCAACATTCAAATTAACCATCAACAACCAACAAGGGAACTAACAAGTACCAACAAGGGAACTAACAAGTACCAACAAATGAATTGGTTCAAAGACGAGTGCGCTATTAGTTTTTATCTTACTTTTTGATCTGATCTTAAGTGGATTTGACTATTAACTATTAGAGGACACAAGAATTTCAGTTTATGAAAAGACAACACAAATATGATTCACACCAATTTCTCTCCTCCACAGAGCTGCTACCCTTGACCCAATGTTGTACTTCCTTAACAGTATCCCCACACTCTATCTCACTTGCTGTTTCCGACTGCACATGCACTTCCTTGTTCCATCCATCTAGAAAAACACACTCACAAAAGAATGACACTCGTTTGTGTCCAAAAAGCAAGAGGGAAAATGAGGCACTTCTTATTCAGCACAGGTCATTTGCATGGAGCTCCAATTTCCCATTTGTGGTCCTGTGTGGCTCACTTGGTAGAGAGTGGCGCTTGCACCGCCAGGGTTGTGGGTTCGATTTCCAGGGCACCCATATGTCTGCACGCATGACTGTAAAGTAGCTTTTGATAAAAGTGTCTGCTTAAATGGCCTATAGTAAGTTTTTAGTGACTCTAGGGGCCAATGCTGCCAACACAGAGAGTATGGTGAGGGTTCAGAGAGTTGAGGTAATCACTGTACAGGTACTCCATCAACATGTAAAGGCATCCATAACACTTGAAATGTAATTATTGATATCAATAATCAGTGTTGGGTAATAGTGAGTTACATGTAGTTCAACTAGTAATAACCTACATTTTGCAGTAGCTTTGTGGTAGTTCATCTAAATCTAGATAGTGTTTTCAGCAGTTCATTACTTTTTTTTGCCACGCTACCTACTGGAACTCCTACACACTACTTTCTTTTGCCATGCTACCTACTGGAACTCCTACACACTACTTTCTTTTGCCACGCTACCTACTGGAACTCCTACACACTACTTTCTTTTGCCACGCTACCTACTGGAACTCCTACACACTTCTTTCTTTTGCCATGCTACCTACTGGAACTCCTACACACTTCTTTCTTTTGCCACGCTACCTACTGGAACTCCTACACACTACTTTCTTTTGCCACGCTACCTACTGGAACTCCTACACACTACTTTCTTTTGCCACGCTACCTACTGGAACTCCTACACACTACTTTCTTTTGCCATGCTACCTACTGGAACTCCTACACACGACTTTTTTCTGTTGCAAAAATGAAATCAAATACGTGTGAAGTAGGCAACCATTTCCTTTCTTTTTCGGCATCAGATCTGACTAATTCTCCCGTGAAACATACAGTTAGTGTTTAATAGTTTAAATTACACTGTTAACATCTGACGGCAGAGAGAACCGTTCTTGCAATTTGTATTCTATGACACTTCCCAGATTTAGTCGTTTGGATGTCGTGAACTACTTTTTCAAAGTAACTTTAGTTAAGTAAACTATGTTTCTTTAAGGGTAGCTTAACTTCTTCCAGTGTGAAGTAATTGGTAGATTGGTAAACTACATTTTTAGAGTAGCTACCCTAACACTATCAATTCTAGGCATTTCGCTACACCCGCAATAACATCTGCTAAATATGTGTATGTGACCAATAACATTTTATTTGATTTTGATTTAATAGTATCTCATATCAAATTGTGATATATTGACTACAGCAGGCATACAGTCAAGAACATGTGCAACAAATGGTGACTGGGTTAGACCGATTATTCAATGATAGAGTGAGAAGATGTGGCTTTACGGGCTGCTCTGACAATCCAAGACAGACAACCCCAATTACCCAGAAAAGGCAACACAATAACTCCCTATGAAGCTTTAGAAACCCCAAAGACTCTCTCTTCCACTTGCTCTCCCACTCGCTGCACACATGTGACTGACTGACTCAGCGATGGGCCGCGAGAGATAATTGACTTTTGTTTTGTGCGCACCATAATCAAGACAGACGAACCACAGATTATTATGAACATGTGCTGTGTACAAAATAATGTCAAAGTCAGCAAGCTGGTTGATTTATTTATGATATTTAATGATTTACGCTTCCTTCGGCAACGCCAATAGCCATATTCACGGTGGTTGGAACTTCTGAATAAGGGACATTTTTTATATAGACAATGGCGGCTTAAAATCTCTACATACAAGGGCCAGGCATATTAAAATGTGTTCCATTGCAAGGAGTCAGAGCCCAAATAACAAGCCCTTTGGTTGTCATGGGCAACTGAGATGAGCACTGACACGCAATATTATGTGAATCAACTTGCACTTGGCCCAAACAATACACGGTCTTCTGCCATAAAAGTTTGAGATAACTCTGGATATTGTAGAGAATTTAAATATGGCAAAGTGAACAATTGACTCCAGTTATGTTAATCAGTAACTCCAGGATTAGTCGTTCTAATATGTGGGTGCAGCGATGACAAACTATCTGAGAGATAAATCGGATCATTTTCACACGTTTATCCCCTTGTTTGTGCGTTTATACTGTATCCTGAAATTAGTAACAGTGGTTTTAATCAATATTAGAACACATACTCATTTGATAAACTTTCACGTCTAGGCGACATTAAATAGTTTGCTTTAGTCAGCAGACTATCCGGCTAATTAAACTACTATTGTATTTGAGTAGCACCAACACTAAATTTACATCGTCACTACAATAAAACAGCACCTTTGACCTAAATTGCAACGTTTATTATTCACTGTGCACACAATGACAGATCTGTCTATCTCATGAAAAACCAAGAAAATTAAACAGGAAAGAAACTGACCTGTCTGAGAAGTAAACCTTGCGTCGTCATGGTCTCAAATCAGCAGAAAAACAAATGGTCTCGTATCAACATATGAAGCTTAAACACACAGAAAAATAGAGGAGGAGCTGTATGATCGATTATGATAAAGTGCCAAAATGATGTGTTCTGATGTTCTACGTCACTGAAACCTGATGTAACCGGACACTTTTGTATAGCATAACCGCAACCAATGAATACAGATGAGAATGAGATCACAGCTCTGTATGCAGTGAATGAATGAAGCCATTGGCTGACGCCTTGCATTTCCCCTCGAGACCAGCAGACTTCACTCACTTTGATTCTCAGTCTTGTTTTTTTCTTTGCAATACATTTCAAAAACTCTGTCAAATTGGAGTTCATATGATTTCCATTTGAGGCATATCTCGACAACACATGCGGCAACATGTCAATATCACGTTAAATTAATTGAGCAAGGGTCTTTGTGGTTAAGAAAGGAGTGCTCTTTCTACTGTCTTTGCTTGAAAATGCAACATAAGCCAGGCAGGATGTAGGCCTACCATCTGGTTCATAAATGACTGCAAACAAAAGCTATGCTACAGCAGAATAGAACCGACGTGATTGATTCTACTTGCAAAATACACTTTAATGTTGATTTTTGTTGTTGTTGTAGTCAACACACCAATAGCAATGGAACCATTTTAGAAAAAAGGGGGATTGATAGTGGGATGGGTACCATTTTCTAAAAGACACGCATAATCTTCAGTCAGAGTTTTCTAAAAAAAAGTATTTTTTACACTTAGTACAAAAAAGACATTTCTACCCGTTAGTGCTTTGTTTTAAGATACTATAACATAAATAAACCATTTATTTTCAGTGTTCAAACAGACAGTTCCAGTGTGACTGGAAAACGGACATACTCTGTTCCAGTTGGCAGCAGAGGGCTTACTATAGAGACTCAGCTTTCGGTGCGCCCCAAGGCACCACGCTAAAACAGCGTTCTTCATGTCTACACAACTCCAAAAAGAAAACACCTCCTGTTTGGGGGCTAAAATATTCACCTCTGCTCTCTCCCTCTGTGGAAAAACAAAAGAAAACTCCAAAGAGTTCTTACTAGAAGACTTTTAGATGACTCTTTCCCAGAGTCTCATCCCTCAACAGTTACTGTCAATTTCTACCACATCTCCAGTCCCTTTCTGGTCCATTTAGAAGCCATTCCGGGAAATAAAGAACTACAAATCCCAGAGTGCAATGCACAGTTCCCGTCCAGGCACTATTTGTTTCCTGTAGTCCCAACTTTTAGAGTCACTTTGAATACATCACTACATGAGCACACATTATTTTGTCTCAGTCGGTCTAAGATTTGGGGTAGTATTATTACCTATTGATATTTAGCCTTTACTTTCTTAAAAAGCAAATTTTGATTCTGCTGTGCAAAACGATGCCATGAAGAGCTGACATGAAAAATTCCATTCCTTTTTTATTGTAAAGTCTTTCATTGTTCCTGTTCCAAGACATGTCCATTTATCTTTCCTCTGGGGGTCTTCCTCCTCATCCAACTAGTCCTGCTACGCCCCTCCCCGTCATAGTACCGTACTGTAGGTCCGTTATGACAAACCCCTTTATTTGCAGGTAAACACCTCCGTCCTCTCGCTGCACGTGTTGCACTTGACAAAGCAGCACCACTGGAACTTACAGTTGCACTGCCACACTTTGGTGTACTGGTGCGTGTTGTAGCCCCGGCCGCAGCACATGAGGTCGCAGCCGTCCGTGTGGGGCGAGGTGCGGTTACACAGCCTCCCCTGGGTACCCACGCTCCCCGTGGCCGCGTCCTCCTCGCAGTAGTTGGGCGACCTCTCAATGTAGACGAGGTCGGTCTCCATGGGCTTGCGGAAGCCCTGGGTCTTCTTCACCTTGAGGAAGGTGGGTTGGCGTAGTCGGCTGGCCCGGACCACTTCCACATGAACCGCCTCGTTGTACTTGTCCTTCAGGATATAGCCGATCTCTCTGAACTTGGGCAGGGTCGTCCAGCAGGTCTTGGTAGTGCAGGAGCCCGACACGCCGTGACACTTACACTCCAACTTCATCCGCTCTTCCAGGACCTGCATGGACAAACAGGAAGAGAGCAATGTAAGAGGTTACATGGCGTTACAAGACATTACATTGCATTCCTGTGGCAGGCCCAGCGTTAAAATACTGGAATGGCCTAACTAGGGTGGAAACAGAAACCAAGGCCAGGGTGAAGAGGTTCCTAGCTCTTCTGCTAAATGAATGATGGAAAAACAGTCAACAGAAGGTCAGTGAGAAAAGATGGCCCTGGGTATAATATCATTTTAAGATCAGAGTCTGTAATAAAAGACCAAGCTGTTCTCAAATGTTGTTGAACCACCGCACCTTTATCCGCACCAAAACTCCTAATTAATTACCTCTTGAGCCAACAAATGGATACTATTTTAGTGTGTTTGGCAATAACTACAGTGCCTTTCAAAAGTATTCACCCCCTTGGGATTTTTCCTATTTTGTTGCATTACAACCTGTCATTTAAATGTATTTCTATCTGGATTTCATGTAATGGACAAAATAGTCAAAATTGGTAAGAAAAAATAAGAAACTTGTTTTTTAAAAATCCCCCAAAATAAAAAACTGAAAAATGGTGCGTGCATATGTATTCACCCCCTTTGCTATGAAGCCCCTAAATAAGATCTCGTGCAACCAATTACCTTCTGAAGTCCCATAATTAGTTAAATAAAGTCCACCTGTGTGCAATCTAAGTGTCACGTGATCTGTCACATGATCTCATTATATATATATATATATATATATATATATATATATATATACATATATATATACATATTCTGAAAGGCCCCAGAGTCTGCAACACCAATAAGCAAAGGGCACCACCAAGCAAGCGGCACCATGAAGACCAAGGAGCTCTCCAAAGAGGTCAGGGACAAAGTTGTGGAGAAGAACAGATCAGGGTTGGGTTATAAAAAAAGATCAGGAACTTTGAACATCCCACGGAGCACCATTAAATCCATTATTAATGATTTGAAAGAATATGTCACCACAACAAACCTGCCAAGAGAGGGCCGCCCACCAAAACGCACAGACCAGGCAAGGAGGCATTAATCAGAGAGGCAACAAAGAGACCAAAGATAACCCTGAAAGAGCTGCAAAGCTCCACAGTGGAGATTTTAATATCTGTCCTTAGGACCACTTTAAGCCGTACACTCCACAGAGCTGGGCTTTATAGAAAAGTGTCCAGAAAAAAAGATATTGCTTAAAGAAAAAAATTAAGCAAACACGTTCGTGTTCGCCAAAAGACATGTGGGAGACTCCCCAAACATATGGGGAGTACTCTGGTCAGATGAGACTAAAATTGAGCTTTTTGGCAATCAAGGAAAACGCTATGTCTGGCGCAAACCCAACACCTCTCATCACCTCGAGAACACTATCCCCACAGTGAAGCATGGTGGTGGCAGCATAATGTTGTGGGGATGTTTTTCATCGGCAGGGACTGGGAAACTGGTCAGAATTGAAGAAATGATGGATGGCGCTAAATACAGGGAAATCCTTGAGGGAAACCTTTTCCAGTCTTCCAAAGATTTGAAACTGGGACGGAGGTTCACCTTCCAGCAGGACAATGACCCTAAGCATACTGCTAAAGCAACACTAGAGTGGTTCAAGGGGAAACATTTAAATGTCTTGGAATGGTCTAGTCAAAGCTCAGACCTCATTCCAATTGAGACTCTGTGGTATAACTTAAAGATTGCTGAACAACAGCGGAACCCATCCAACTTGAAGGAGCAGTTTTGCCTTTTAATGGGCAAAAATCCCAGTGGCTAGATGTGCCAAGAGACATACCCCCAAAAAACTTGCAGCTGTAATTGCTGAGAAAGGTGGCTCTACAAAGTATTGATTTTTTTTTTTTTTGGGGGGGGGGGGGGGGGGGGGGGGTGAATAGTTGAAGTTTTCTTATTTCTGGTTTGTTTCACAATAAAAAATATTTTGCATCTTCAAAGTGGTAGGCATATTATGTAAATCCTAATGATACAAATCCCGCAAAAATCTATTTTAATTCCAGGTTGTAAGGCAACAAAATAGGAAAAATGCCAAGGGGGGTGAATACTTTCGCAAGCCACTGTACTGACCTCCTAAACACAGTCGTCTAATGCAAGGTGAAATGTGACAGGATTCTGTCCAACAATCCTCGGCCTGGTAAAAGTATGAGAAAATGTAATGACATTTTTAAAAGGACATACTCAGATAGTAATCATACTTGAATACGTGAAACCATCAAGTTTAAACATCTCTCCTTATAAGAGTTTACTTAATATTATTTAAATAAAAGGAACATACCACACTGTTGCATGGCCAAAAAAGACAACTGTTGTCTATGTTGTATTTGCAGCACTGTTTGGATGGCATGTTTCTATGGATGCTGGTATTTCTCTGATATAACGTCAGCTTCACAGTTCACACCAGTGCTTTCCTAGTTTGTTTTCTCTTCAGTGTTACATGTAGATCTTTTAGAGAAAGACCAAGAGACAATCTGAGTGAAGAGGACATATTTATTTGAGTTCAATATTGGGTCTATTAATGAATAACCAAGAGTTGGCAGCAGATGGTTGGTAAATGCACTCCTTGTTTGGAGGGGTCCCTGTAAGTGGAAACGGATGTCCACAATGACAGATCTGTGGAATTCCAAACACATTTGTTTGGAATTATTTTACTTAATATTGGTTTGTAGAATGGGGAGTTTTGTTCTATCTGAATTCACACTTGTTGTTTGTTCTGTGCGTTGTGCCACATCCACTTACGTCAAACATTTGCATCCTGGCTAAGCGTAGAACAGGGGTGTCAAAACAATTTGGCCCCGGTCTTCAACGAGGTCTTCAACGAGGTCTGGAGGGCCGCACTGAAAATATGTTATATTCCCTACGCCATCAAAATCTGAAGAAATTGTTCTATATCTATAGTTTTTTTTTTATGTTCAATTGTCCCTGACTGTCTTGCTTTCATTTAGGTGATTATTAGTGAACTGGACACAGTCCAGAAACTGTTTGAATGTAGGTCCATTATCATTACTACACAATTTTGAGTTGATTTTAGTCATTTTAAAATATATTGAGTTTGTTTTCCACCACCAATTTTTTTCAAAACAATATGTATTTTTCAATATATTTTATTAACTTAAACCACCCCCTGGCTAGATAAGACCCCCTCACGGGCCGTAGAGCGAGGAAAAATGCCATTTCTGGGTAATATTCTACCATGTAATTATCCCTACCTTCCTGAACACCACATCAAAAGAGAGGAAAATAAATCTAAATCTCATATAACCATACACCATTACACTTGAGTTAAATGTGGATCATTGGGCTATTTTATTTGTTGCAGATACGTTGGGCAGACATCCTCGACAGATGACCATTAACTGTTTGCATCTGGATCACGGTGTACACTGGGAGCATGGTTTGGTTTATTAAATAAAGAAGCATGGTGTTTAAATGAACAAGCTCGATGCATGAAGTACTGGATGTCGCAATTAAACAGATCCTCCAAACCAACACTTCAAAGTCTCTTATCTTGAATCAAAACACTCTTACATGTTCAAATAGCAGACATATCTCTTAGAAACGGAATCCTTTTCGAAATGCACTAGCACTGGTTAATTTCCCCTACCCCACGCCCTCACCAAGCTCATCTTCAGCTCCAACATGTGGCACACAGTGTAGTAGAGAACTCCTACTAAAATGCCTAATCCTAGGGCATCTGGGAAATATTGTGTGGTGTCCACAGCAGTTTAGTGTCAGGAATGAGACGATCCTTGTTCTACAACAGGCTTCCAGTAACCTACTGTAGTACTGCGTTCCACCACTACAGTACAAACTGTATTTTGTAGAGAATAGAGAGGGTAAAGTCATGGAGAAATAAGAGACAGTGGCTCTTGTATGAGACATGGAATACATAAACACTTCTGTAGTAGTCTTAACATGACTCTTTCAACCTAATTGGGCGCTTCTACTTGTAAGAACCAAGCATGTATTTGTTGTATAAGATGTTCCGTTTTGTTGGCAGGGCATTTTTCCAGAGCAGTTTTTTTTCCAGGCACGATGCCTTGCCAGCAGCAGTCATCGTTTCTATCATACACTCACAAACACTTCTATCAGACACGTTGTACGCTGAGTTATATCGATTAATACATGCCGTTAGACTCTTACTCTTGATACGGTGTGCGATTTGAAATCCCTCATTAGCAGATATTTGATTGAAAGAGAGGGGAGAAGGTAAAAGATCTGAGGGTCAACCAAGAATCTCATCACACATGGTGATTCAGAATGAGGATTTCCAAAAACATACTGGCGGCACAAACCACAATGATTGTCTATGTGAAACAGACTGACTGAATGGTTGGAAACATTTACTTTACAGTGTGTCCATCAAACCTCTTGTCTGCTACCAATTAGTCAGATATGACCAGATTTCCTCGAAAAGAATCTGGTCAAACTTCCAGAGAGACTAAATAATTCCATGGGTTTGTCTGTATTTATTTGGGATTTACAGAACTGGAGCCGACAGTGTTTGTGTCGGAATGTTCTAGATGCAAAGCGATCTTTGTAGTGGTAGAGTAGTAGACTCTCAAACTTGTTAGACACCAGAGTATTTCGTTAAATGGTCTAGGGCCAGCTTCAATCAAACCCCAAACACTTAAAGAAAAGGACATTATTCCTGTGCTGTGAAAATGCAGCCATTCAAACTGGAAATATGTTGAGTTGAGTTTCCCTCTTGTCTCGTTAATCAACAGACTGCACTAGAAAAAGTCATTTCCCCCCCACAACTCCAGTTTCCACAGCGTGTGTTTGATTGAATCCCATCATCCATACCAAACCTCTGCCAGGCCTAACTCAGACTCAGACAGGTCACCTGACCGCGATCCCCTCATATCAGTCTGCCTGCGTTAACTCCACCATTGTCGCTGTGCTTTCAGAAACAGAATGGGTGCAGTGAAATAGCAGTGCTGTGTTTTTGGTACGGCTGAGAGAACTGCAATAATATCCTGTTCCTGACTTTACACTTCATAATTCCATGAAAGGGCTGGATGGAGGGCCATGGCAGAACTCCATCTGGCAGCTGGCGGCCGGCCGCACTCCGCTTCCCTAGCAAGCAGCGAGCACACGATAAAACCCTGAACTTATTAATTAGATCCATTTGTCACCAGAATGCCAGAGAAGCACAGGCAGGCAGTCAGGCTCTCTCGCTCTTTCTTTCTTTCTTTCGCTCTCTCTTTCTCTCTCTCTCTCCCTCTGTCATCTTTATGTCATTTTTGCATTCTCTCACTCCTTCTTTCTACATCTCTCTCACTTAATTTTTCTCTGTTGTTCACTATGCCTCTCTCTCTCTCTCCCTCCCTCCCTCCCTCCCTCCCTCCCTCCCTCCCTCCCTCCCTCCCTCCCTCCCTCCCTCCCTCCCTCCCTCCCTCCCTCTGTTATGGTTCATGTTGTTCTGTGTTCTGAGATGACTAATAGCAAACAAACATGGCCCAAGTGTGCCAGATCACTCCTAGAGAAAAATACACCCCATTATGGTAGGGAAAAAAAACAGTAATTGAGCTAAAGCAAAACAAGCTGCTAAGAGGCTAACTGGGACTTGTCAATCAGCACGTCACCCAATCAGGGGTTCCCGCCACCAGTCTGTAGGTTTCCACTCTTTCTCAGGCCTAGGGTGTTTACACATGGATGCATGTGCAGACACCAAACTAAAAAGACAAAGATGCATTTCTTCTATGTGGGTGTTTACCTTTCTCCCTGCCTCATTGTTGTGGAGGTTCATCAGCCGGCGCGTGGTCTTCTTGATCTCGCGGGCGTCTACGAACCTCCTGGAGAACTCCACGCCGTACTTGATGTCCGCCGAGCAGCCTCCCCACTTCCAGCCCTCCTCCTGATTATAGTAACCCTGCTTCTCCCGGTCGCAGCCACACTGGCTCAGGTTGCCCTGGCTACACGCCGCCGTGATGGCGTGGGCTACGCCGGCGGCCGTGATAGCGTACGTGAATGCAGCCTCCCGGCTACCTGAGAAGAGGAGACGGGAGAGAGAGTAAGGTCGTTAAATAGTTGTAGAACTACAACGATGACAACTGAACACTATAGAAGCTGGTGTGAACTGTGACCTCGTTGCTCCCGTTTTTATTCTATTCCCACTGGATCTAGACACGGAAATCCAGCATAACCCTCCAGGCACGACCTCCCCTGCGTCCCTCCCTCCTTCCCCTCCTGCACCTTAGTAGCGTGGTCACAGTGCAGACCACAAAGTCCTTAAGCACAGCCTCCAAGTATGCGGTGCTGTGATTCCAGGCAGAGTGGAGAGAGGAAAGTACTGTAGCTAGGTGCTGTCCAAAGTGCTGAATTCCTCTCCTCGAGCACCTTGTACTGCTGCCCACATTACTACAGCTGTGGTCTGCAGGTCTGCCTGGCTGCTTAGTGCACTTACTTTCCTTTTCTTGGCTATCTCTCTCTCTCTCTCTCTGTCTGTAGTAGCCTGGCAGCAAATGTTTCCCTCTCTGGTGTTCTCTCTGTTCGACAGTACAGTTTGCAGGGGTTAGGATTTCAGTATTGCTGGTAAAGGCTAAGGCCATGTACGCATAAGGTCAGAGGACAATCAACAGGCAAAAGTGACACATGTAGTCTTTCCTCCAATGAGAGTTATTGTTCAGGGCCGTCAACACAGATGTTTTGCTCTACCATCCCTTTTCAAGTATGCATCCCCTAGTGCTGTCCCATGGTCAGTAGGCAGTGCCTTTAAAAGACTGCTGTGCTCTAAAAGGGTCCGTGGGCGCTGTGCTGTCACTGCCAGTGACCCAGGTGTCCCCTGAGCCGTCCTTAATGTGAGCGAGAGTAGAGAGGATCTGCGCTTCAAAGAGAGAGGGCGGAGGGAGAACAAACGCTACTGGTGACTAACCAGTGTGTTTTAGTGGGCCTCTAAGCATTTATGAGGGGGAGTGGGGGATCTTTTCTTCTTTAAAAAAAAAAAAAACATGGCTGTTCCTGTTTCTTTTACGTAACCTATTTTGCCTGTAACGTCACAGGAAGCACACTGTAGAACTCATGGTTGTGTTTTCATCTTACTCTAACGTTTCTTCTGTTTCATGTGAATGCTATTAGTCAAGTATTTCAGATATCAAGGAGAGTTTATGATCGGTCCGGTATACTTTCTGCTGTCTGGTCCACATGGCCTACTGTACCAGGCTACCAGCATGAGGGAAGGGGAACATATCTTGACGTTCAGCAACGTGTGGCCACTCCATATTGCAATGTATTTTGCCAAATTACAGAAAAAAACACGACATACCTCAAACGTGAAAAGTGATACGTTATTTGCCTAAGCAAATACATATTTTACAGTTTAGTAACTTACTAGACGTAAAATCACTGCTTTATTGTCCTTATTTTACAGCCCCAAACACTGTGGTCACAGCCAGTGGAGACTGCTAGTCCGTGCTGGAGCTTAGCCCCGGCCATGACTGCTGCTATTGCTAATGACCTGGACTGCCTGCCCACTGCCTGTCGTATGTACTGTATGAGGAATGACTCACAACCACCAGCCTTCCTGGTTATCGACAGAGATGTGACCTGCCAGCTTGTGGTTACTTACAGCTCAGATTGACTTCGAAATTGGATGTCTCTGCATGTCCCGAGGACGTCGGGAATTGCCTTCAAAACTGGCCACTAGGGGCAACAGTGAGCACTATTACCATCAAGTAGGTTTGGGTTTAAAGGGATACTTTGGGATTTTGGCAATGAGGACCTTTTATCGATTTCCCCAGAGTCAGATGCACTTGTGGGGAAATAGATTACACAAACTTGTTTGTCTATTTTGTTGTGCTGTTACATTTGTATTGACGTTTTTGTTTGTGTCCGATGCACTCAGGGTGTTGTTACATGTCCACCTGAAAATCACCACAATGTTCCCACCCCCAATTTGTGAATATGTGTGTTCAATCAGAGTGGTAGACACTGGTTTTGCATTTTGGGGTATTAACCATATCGCAAACCTTAACCCTTAACTTAACCGTTCGGGAATGAATGCCTAAACGTAATGTTTTAATCCTAAAACTTGAACCCTTAACCTAACTATTTGGAATGATGTGGAGTAGGAGGAGCAATCTGGGGTGTTTAAAACACTTCGAAATTTGACGTTTGGAGAAACATGTTTAAACATCAGAATGTGGATTAAAACTGGTAAAACCGTGAGATCTTGTTGCTGAGCTATCCCCACCTCACGCACACAGTCACACACACTGAAACACACACAGAATCGCACGCACAACGTCACGTCACACAGACACACACAAAGACACACATACTCAGAATACACACACACACACCGAACACACACACGGCGGGAGAGTGTAATGGTAAAAACAGAATGGATACTGGAGTTTCCAGCGTAGGAAGGGTGGTTCCCTGTGCCATAGATGCAGGCCTGTTTCTGGGGCCATTCTGCCTGCACTAAAACTGCTCATGGGGAAAATGATGATGATTGGGTGGGCTGGTATTGGTTGAGGGTTTGAGTTTTGGTGAGGTCCCAGGATTTTCTTTGGAATGTTGAAGCTCATTTACTACATTTCTATACAATGAAACAACTTTAAAATGCTATTTGGAAAACAGGAAAAACAAGCTAAATTTACCCCCGCCATTATCACCTTGGTTCATTCACCTCAGTCGATCTACAAACACATAACCTATTACCTATACAATTGTAATGCTATACCCCTGAAAGAGGGGAAATATGAGAAATGATTCACACTGACACGTAGCATCAGCAACTGTTCAGTCGGTTGTAATGATGAATTGCATAAAATCATCAAATCTTTGCATAGATATCTCTTTTCACAAATTGCATAGTGTTCACGTGTGTCTATTCCTAGGCAACACTGATCAAGCTCCGCACAAACAGACGTCAACGGAGCACACAGATGATCGTTTTATCACTTTAACACGAATGATTACAATATGACTTACGATTCTGTATTAATATCAGTGATGTAGTGGTAAAAACAAAAGGTGGATAAACTAGGAACTGCAGTGGGTGATCGAGATAAGATGAACAACCACCGATATAAACGAAAAGGTCATCACAACTTTTGAACTGTATTGTTTGCATTTTGATTGCATGTAGAGATGTTCATATTGAAACATGTATATATATATATATTTTTTTTTAAAGTTACTAAGCTGTTTGATAAGATTAGTACAGATTTTCTCAGGGGACCCCACATGGGGACTGACCCCCAGTTTAGGAACCACTATACAAACCTCTCTCTCTGCTTGCTTCCTCTCTCTCTCTGTTTCCTCTGCTTCCTCCTGCATGCATTGCAGTCTGCCTCAGCCTCACCAATGAGCGCCACATCACTGTCTGTCTCAGTAATCTACTCTCTGTAAAGCAAAGTTATTATGAGAACTTAGTAGCCATTTTTTTTGTTGCTCCTGCTGAGGTAGGCTCTGGTTAATGTTAAGCGCTTAGTTCTTCTAGCTGGCTAAGTAATACTAGCCAGAGCCCTTAAATGTTACTACCAGTATCTACGGCAGCTAGCCACTTGACTGACTGACATATAAATGACTATTTACCAGTTGTGGACTCATTCTCCGAGAGGCAGTTTTTGTTTGTTTGGTGGATGTCTGTACACAGAAGTCGTGGGTCGGTTTTAAAATGGCCTTTTGTCCAGCATCTCGCAAACACACTGTCAGCAGCGTCTCTAGTTGCCAACTTGAGCCAGGAGACATTTGAGGTAGTTGGGGTAGTTTGTTTCATGTCTCACTCATTCGCAAAGAGGCAGGCGCAATCAGAAGTCAGTAGATCATGAGTATAAGTGTTCTGAGCTTTGATCGACGCTGGGAGCAATATTTAGATGTGTAAAAATTTATATTTTTTCTATTTTATTTTTTATTTTTTTACTGAGGTCCAAACCTCATATGTCCTCATATGTAGTTATGGCCCTGCACGGAACTGCCAGCCAACGCTAAGAGGGCTTAGTCTAGTAACGAGAGAAAATGGTAGGAAAGCAGCACCCACTTTGTTCTGCTGCAGTAATCCTATGCACATTCGGGAGCTCCGTTTGTGGGAATCAGCATTATCCATCACACAATGACGTCAACATCATGCTTGCATGTCTTTATTCACATTTTAATTCACACAACTGGTAGTCTTGAATCAGACTGTTTACAACTGTGCAAGGAATGTTTGCAGACCCAAGACCCTAGGGAGCTGCTTGATGCAGAACAACACGTGTTGGCACTGCTTCCATGGAGGAGATGTTTGATGCTGCAACCTTCAGGTGCTCCATTTCTGTGTTGGAGTCTCAGAGTATCAGTGAGTGTAAGGTTTGATGGAGTAGTGTTGGTGATGAAGTTTCATCATTGATCCGTGAGGTGATTTATTTTGTATTGATAAGCCAGACGTTCAACGCTCTGTTGGTGTGCTGTAGGCGCGATGCTCAAATAGATGTACAGTATGAATGGGAGTTGTGTACACGGAGACCCCGCTTGATGAATAGGAATGTGGTTTATGAAAGAGAAAAAGGCTAAAGAGGCAGCAGGCCCCAGAGTCCTGACAGGATTCCAGGAAGAACCACCCTGGGATAGCCTTCTCTGCTGCCAGTGGAAAATTGGACTGACCAGAAAAACCTCAATGAACTTGGAACAGTCTGGGGAGAAGAATAGGGGAATATTAAACCAGATGTTTAATGGAGTTTAGTGGCAAGTGTCTGTGACAGTGTCCAAGATGGAAACTAAGGAAGGGAAGGAAGGCACAAGCTTTTCCCTGAGTGCAGGTACCAGTCAACATCCCGGGGCCATAAAGAGAAGGAAGGCACAAGCTCTTCCCTGAGAGCAGGTACCAGTCAACATCCCAGGGCGATACAGGATGGCTCGCTACACCCTCTATGGAGGAATACACCTTGTATGGAGTGGGTGTGAGAGTGTGGCCTTCGCATAAGCGGACCACTGCCTGGCCTCTGCTTGTTTGTCATGTCTTGCCGTATCAAATGAACCCAAACATTTCTGTATGTGGTAGCAGGACGTTTTTACATCAATCTGTGTTTAAACAGGAGGCGAGTGCACCACAGACATTTCACATGACACAGCAATGGAGTTATACAGCCGGAGAGAGTACAGACACTGCAAACAGTGCTAGGCTACACTAGCAAAGCTCTCCTGGTGACAAAGGAGATGATTGTGGACTACCGGAAAACGAGGACTGAGCACGCCTCCGTTCTCATCGACGGGGCTGCAGTGGAGCAGGTTGAGAGCTTCAAGTTCCTTGACAGTCGTGAAGAGGGCACGGCAAAATCTATTCCTCCTGAGGAGACTGAAAAGATTTGCCATGGGTCCTCAGATCCTCAAAAGGTTCCACAGCTGCGCCATCGAGAGCAACCTGACTGGTTGCATCACTGCCTGGTATGGCAACTGCTCGGCCTCAACCCGCAAGGCACTACAGATGGTAGTGCGAACGGCCCAGTACACACTGGGGTCAAGCTTCCTGCCATACCAGGCGGTGTCAGAGGAAGGCCCTGAAAATTGTCAAAGACTCCAGCCACCCTGGTTATAGACTGTTCTCTCTGCTACCGCACGGCAAGCGGTATCGAAGCAGCAAGTCTAGGTCCAGGAGGCTTCTAACCAAGCCATAAGACTCCTGAACACCTAAATTGCCGTCGTCGTTCCCCCCACCCCCCCCCCTCACCCTTTTACACAGCTGCTACTCTCTGTTGTTATCATCTATGCATAGTCACTTTAATAACTCTACCTACATGTACATATTACCTCAACTAACCGGTGCCCCCACACATTGACTCTGTACAAGTACCCCCTGAATAATGTCCCGCCATTGTTATTTTACTGCTGCTCTTTAATTACTTGTTACTTGTATTTCTTATCAGTATTTTTTAAAACTGCATTGTTGGTTAAGGGCTCGTAAGTAACCATTTGGCCTTTGTTGATTTTGTTGACAAGGGAGGAAAATAGGACACAAAGGGACACAGAAATGACACATTGGGGACAGTCGCCGTAGAAACCACAGTTGGTTCACAAGTACTGAGGTTACTGCCAGCCCCTGGCCCTCTGGTGAGCTTCTGGTCTGGACACTGTGCTGCCTGGAAACACTACAACTAACCATCGCTGTGCTATGGACTGGCAATGTGCTTCCTCTTTAGAGCCTGTGTTTGTTTGGAGCTGTGTACGTGATGGGGGACATGGGATCAGACCAAGGGGCCGGGGTTCTGGTCTATAGAAGCATGGTTTCGACTGCTCCTTCAGTCTTGTACTGCAGTTTAACTGAGTCCCGGGTTCAGAAAGAATTTCTATAGGTGGCCACCTAGAGAAGTCAGACTGGAAAATTCCTAATAAGACACTTTAGTCATTACCTATGTGCACAAAACATCCATTTAATTATTCAAATAATTGTCGCTGAGGATGATTCCCCCCCCCCCCCCCCCCCATCATTAACATTTTATATTCATCCAATGTCTGCCATGTTATTGGATGACGTGATGACATCGTCGCTCCCCTCCCTGGTTGCGGTCCAATCGTGTTATTTTTACCCCCTCAGCCCTCGCGCTAGCCACTTTCCCTCAGGAGAATCCCGGTCGAAACTGGATGCAGTTTGATTGACATCTTATGTGGCGGTCCAATTCACAAAAGTTTCTCAATCGGCCCTCAAATTAGCTTGAGAGAGAGAGTTAACAACTTTAATCACTTCTGGGGTTGATGAGACCAACAATTCAAAGCAAACTGTACATCAATAGCTTCAGATTGGTTGTTTTTAGGCTCAACAAGATTCCCACCGATCATCACTCTCCCTCGCTTGGGCAAGGGACATTTAAGGTACACTCGGTCGTGACGATGGCAAACGTCATTCAAGGGCTGAGGGTTGAGGTCCGAGGGCTGTCTAATTCACGTTTGGGCCGCAGCCCCTGTATGCACATGTAAAGTTGGGCTGCGTAAACCGGATGCAACCTGGACATAGAGGGTCCATGAATCGGCATATGTGAACGTGAGTAGATTACGTTGACAACAACGGTCGGACATCTTGGACGCGGTCTCCAGTTCTTTATACCTCAGTGGGTATAGAGGGCTGTCCCAGTGAGTCACAGAGCACACAAATGACTTAATCACTGCTCTGGGGCGGGGCACAGGGATAAAGAGAGAGGAGGAGGAGCTGGGGAGAGGGGAGTGGGCCCCGGACGGAATCAGGGTGGGAACCCAAGCAAAGCAGAGGCAGAACACACACACACTCACGCACACACATACACACGGACAGATACAGATACATTGATATACCCTTGCACACACGCACACACGCGCACACACACACACACACACACACACACACACACACACACACACACACACACACACACACACACACGCACACTAAGCTCAGCAGTGCAGACCAGTGGACTCTACACACAAGCCAAGCACCTGTAAAAGAGAGGGGGAGGCCTTGGCTGCCGGAGAGGAAGGCCCCTGTCTCTAAATGCACTCAGAGAGGAGGAGGAGGTAGAGGAGGAGGATGGAGGAAGAGTGTCTTGCTTACAGCATGGAAGCATTACAGTTGAGGAGGACAGTTCTATATAGTTCTAGTTTGAAGTAATCTGTTAAAGCACAGACTGAGAGCCCATAATGTACAGCACACATGTAATCATTGACTTGGAACAAAGAAAAAAGTGGCACCTGCTGGTAGCCACAAGGTGCTGCAGTTAGGCAGTGTGGTTTGTGTTTGCTTGTGTTTGCAATTCAACTGCAACCACACAGGCATGAAAAGGCATTGCGGTTTCAGAGAGTCAGAGTGCCACTAGGAAAAGGGTCGAGCATTATCCCGAAAAAAGGAAAGGCAACTAAATACTAATACTAAATCAGTGTTTTCAATGATAACCCAAGACGTTTATGCCATACATGTATGTACTCCACACTGTACATCCCAAAACAACAACACACACAGTAAAGTCCGCACCCAGTGAGATTGCAGTGCCCTGGTGCTGTTACTTCCCCTCTCTCTCCAGGGCCCCAGTAGAGGAAAACCCTTGCTTTGTATACCAACCAATTTCTCTCTTTCTTTCTTTCCTTCTTTCCTTCTCTCTCACTTTTGCTCTCTCACTCTCTTTCTCTATCTCTCTCTCCCCGAGCTGACTAATGCACTCTGTACAACTGTTTTTCGTTCCGCTTTATGTACCGTTGCTATGAACATATGCTCTGAGCAAATTATAGACAAAGTTGTGGTCCGTGAGGTTTGCAGCTAGAGGAATTAGTGCAGCCATGTTCCTGTACAATAAAGTAATATTGTTTTACCAGAAGTGCGTACTGAATACACTCACATTGCAAAGCGTGTATATATACTGTAATGCTGTGGGAGTCACACACTCAGGCAGGCGGAATAAGTCCTAAGTTCCGGTCCATAGGACGATGACGAAGAGAGATGACGAAGAGTTAAGTGTTATAGTTAGAACTGAAAAACAATGTGAGTGCATTCGGGGCGTAATGGTTTTAAATACTGGGATGCCAACCAATCTCCCTGTCTAAGACCTACTGTTCATGCGCCCGCACTTCTCCCATCTATCTTCCCCGAGGTGAAGATAAAGATTCTGACACAATGATGACTCTGCCCAAAATAAACGTGCCAAAATCCATTAAACTAACTTGAACGGAAAATCCCGTAATGAGTCGGGACGGTTCAAGACCTCATCTAATTGAGCAACTCAGAAAGTCGTTCATTTGATGTCATTGTTAGAGGTTCTAGTCAATTTGAATGATTGGCATCTTGTTTGTGTACTACTGTCAAGTAGTACGCTGCCTAGATATCCAATGTACTGGTTAAACTGTAACTCAACCACTCACTGGAGTCTCAGAGGATATCTGATCGTCCTGACATTAACAACATGCAAAGTCTCCCATTTTCACCTCGATAAGGGGTTAAAGCCTCTTGAACATTTTCCACCTCCAAAACCTCTCCGTATCTGTCTCTCAATCAACTCTCTTTAATGTTCAATAGTGCTGTGATTGTTGGCACATGTAAATGTGCTCTGCCGACTTGCGTGTAGTGGATACAGTCAGTGCTGTGATTGTGTGGAACAAAGCGCGCTTTGAGATTACAGTTGATCCTCTCACATCCTGTTCCCCCGCGTCTGGCGGCCAGGCGGACACAGGCGGACACAGACGGACACAGACGGACACAAGCGGACACAGACGGACACAGACGGACACAGACGGACACAGGCGGACACAGACGGACACAGACGGACACAGACGGACACAGGCGGACACAGACGGACACAGGCGGACACAGACGGACACAGGCGGACACAGGCGGACACAGACGGACACAGGCGGACACAGACGGACACAAGCGGACACAGACGGACACAGGCGGACACAGACGAACACAGACGGACACAGACGGACACAGGCGGACACAGACGGACACAGACGGACACAGACGGACACAGGCGGACACAAACGGACACAGGCGGACACAGACGGACACAGACGGACACAGACGGACACAGGCGGACACAGGCGGACACAGACGGACACAAGCGGACACAGAAGGACACAGGCGGACACAGACGGACACAGACGGACACAGGCGGACACAGACGGACACAAGCGGACACAAGCGGACACAGACGGACACAGACGGACACAGACGGACACAGACGGACACAGGCGGACACAGGCGGACACAGGCGGACACAAGCGGACACAGACGGACACAGACGGACACAGACGGACACAGGCGGACACAGACGGACACAGGCGGACACAGGCGGACACAGATGGACACAGGCGGACACAGATGGACACAGACGGACACAGATCCCAGCGGACGATAACACCACGCGGGTTATCCACCGACTCCGGCCCACGGCATCAGGCCCCCGGGGGGCCGAGGGGTAGGGCAGGCCAGGATACGCAGCTCCTGTCAGCAAACAGTATACTCTGTAGGTGAGAGGGGACCCCCATGCTGTCTGAGAGAGAGGGGGAGAGGGGTAGGTGGAGAGAGAGAGCAGCCGTGGGGACCAGACACAACTGGTTCCCCGACGTAGGAGGTGAGGCCTGCCTAGGCAACAAACACGTTATGGAAAACACTTCCCAGTGTCTAAGGCGGAAGAGATCCTGATGACCCTGATAAAGCCTACAGATGGTGATACACTTATCAACCTTTGCCATGCCTTGGGGACTATAAACCCACTCTCTGAAGGTCAACCCACAGCCAGACTACTGTACCTGATAAAGGCTACAGATACAGCCCACACTGTAGTGGAACACAGCCAGACTCACCACATAACAGCACAGTACCTGATCAACTCTAATGATCAACTCTAATGATCAAATCCAATGATCAACTCCAATGATCAACTATTAATGATAAACTCCAATGATCAACTCAAATGATCAACTCCAATGATCAACTCTAAAGTGAAAAACTATAATGATCAACTCCAATGACCAACTCCAATGACCAACTCTAATGTGATAAATTCTAATGATCAACTCCAATGATCAACTCCAATGATCAACTCCAATGATCAGCTCCAATGATCAACTCTAATGTGACCAACTCTAATGGTCAACTCTAATGTGATCAACTCTAATGATCAGCTCCAATGATCAACTCCAATGATCAACTCCAATGATCAACTCTAAAGTGAAAAACTATAATGATCAACTCCAATGTGATAAACTCTAATGATCAACTCCAATGATCAACTCCAATGACCCTGATAAAGCCTACAGATGGTGATACACATTCTACATGTTTCCATCAGAAGTTCCTCGCCCCATTCTGTTTCCCCTGGCCTCAGTGGCTTGACGGGGAGGAGCGGCCAGCGGATTAGGCCTACCCACATGATGATGGCTCCGAACATAGGTATTTTATTCGCCACCAGTCTCGCATAGCACACTGCACGCATCATCTGCACAGGGTTATCCACATGATATGAGTTACTTGGCTATGGTTGTCTCCGTTTACTGAGCGCAGTGCGGGCTTGACGTTGCACATTAAATCAAGTTCTACAGCGTTCTCATCTTTCCATGATAACGCTGTAGAAAGTCTGATAGCATATCAGCTTTGATTACAATCATTTGCTTGAGAGTAATATAGCCAACAGGAAGAGGAAAGTGGTCCAGTATTGCTCAGTTAGTGCAGCATAGTGCTTTCACTGACAGGGTTGTGGGTTCGATTCCCGGGGCCACAAATAGGTAAAATGCATGCACACATTGCTGTAAGTTGCTTTGGATAAAAGTGTCTACAAAATGGCATATTATTATTATAAATAGTTAAGTTAAAAGGAATGGGCTCTGTAGTTGTGTACTACTAAAGTGATGAATGATCATTTGGGAGAAGTTCACCGGTGTCAAAGCATCCACTTACGTTGCTCTTACAGTCTTAAAAAATGTGTTTTTCCTCTCTACATTAAACAAGGATGGGTTGGTTAAACACTTGGCTGTGGAATGGAATGTGTTAGGTTACGAGCTGTGTGTCAGCAGAGACTTTTGCAATCAGATGGGGCATCAAATCATTATTCTAGCGAGAATTGAATTACTACATTTCACTCCCCACCAGTCATGTTGGATGTAAAATATGGGGAGGGAAGACAAGCCAATAAACGTAGAAAAAAAAATAGATGACCACTATCATATGATAATGTATAGTCACTCCTTCCTGGGATTCAATGACTAATTTATAGTGTTTACTTTGCAACGGCTGACATTTTCTGACCGGCTCTCTATGCTCTTTTACATTTAGAATGCCTTGGGGGGGTTCCCAAGGCATTTATATTTGAAGGGAATATGTTTCTTTTCAGATTTGTATTTGACTTTCCCATTTAAATGAAAAACTGAGTGGTTGTAGAAAACTTCAGCTGGTCATAATGAATATCCCAAAATGCCTTTCCTTTAATTTGGTAAAATTGGATGAAATCATGCAACACATGCATGAATTAAACCATATGTGTATGTTTTGAGCATAGCAGTGCATTTAAATACATTGTTAGGTTTGGGAGGATAGTCACTCATAATTAGGATCGGGTTCTATGGAGATACTGTCTGTGTTTGCATTCTTTGAAGATACAGTTTCACCACAAATTACAAAGTGATTCTGAGAAAAGGAAGGAGATCTTACCAATTCATTTAGAATTGGAGTATTTAGTTGCCCTGCAATTGTGACCTTCAGCTATATTACAGTACATGAGACAAAGCTATACTTTCTTTGTTGGCACTAAAACCCGCAAATGACCGAGAATAACAAATCTACAGCTGAAATGTATTGCTACTTCAATGATAGCATCTTATCTCATTAACAGGACCACAGGAAATAATGTGACATAATTGGGAGACATTACATGGCAATGAATTCATTTGGACTGAATCGCCAACAAAGACATTATTTATTTGAGCTTAGCTATAGCCTATGACAGCTCAATCGCATATAGTACATCACAGTATAACAGTGGAATCCTTCAAACTGATGATAGCTGATAGCACTCCTTCCAAGAGTTGTCAATGTACAAGATGCATGAGCAACTTGTAGAAAAGCATGATTTTCATGAAAACAACCTCCATTGTGGAACGAGAGACAAACCCAACCAACTCATCACTGATTTTATACATTTATGCTGCGGGCTGATATTAGCATAACATTTGCCAAAAATACTGCAGAAAATGCATGCTCTGTGCACAGGCACAGCATTCCTTTACATAAACACATAGAAAATTGAGAAGAATCTTCTGCATCTGACCAGTGGCAAAAATGTACACCATTTTGCTTGCGAGTCACCTGTTTAAGTCTAAACTTGAACATTATTCACCTTTCCTCTGTTCAGCCCACTTCTAAACAGAGATAAAAAAAAAACACTCTAATCAGTCTGACTTATGGAGCGAGGCGATCTGTTGACTGTGACCCTTCCCCCTCCCTGTCTGATGTCTGATCCGGGGGAGCTGGTCTGTTTATGGGAGTAGTAGTTTGCATCTTCAGCTCCTGATCAAGTATGTGCCTGTCCTAACCCTTTCCTCTCAAGTGGCTTCCAATGAACCTGCTGACTTCCACATCTTTTATCTGTATAGACGTCTGTTTGCCTCGGCCCTACCCCAGCCGCCCGGCCGCTGGGCAGCAGTAGCACTCCCCCTCTACAACCCTCACCCCACCTCCCTGGGGGATGTGGGGGAGTGAGAGAGAGCTTCATAGTGGAGACGATACTGTATTGTATGCACCCAGGCGAGTGGGAAATAGAGACGGAACCACCCCCATTCCCTCCCTGATACCCCCCACCAGCTCTCACATTCCACCCCAGTTAAGTTTTTTCCTCTTTTAAAAGCCCCCAGACCTCTCGTTCGCTTGCTAACCAGCCGGTTGGAGCTGCTAGGCATTTTTCATGCCGTCCGTTTGCCTCCTAGCTGGTCGTGCCTTGGAGTGCCTCTCTCCAGAGTTGTACTCATGGAGTCAGGCTCAGCGCTATAACTCAACTCACTGCCTGCCTGTCTGTCTGTCGGCTGCCTTCAGGCTGCTGCTTCTAAGAAAAGGTGCAGCGAGAGCAGGAGGCAATGCAATGTGGCCCATAGAGCAGAACGGCCTGCTAGTCTGACAGCTTCTCCTCTCTGATGATTGAATAGATGTTTTTGTGTGAAAAGCAACTACTGCATTGCTTTGTCATTAAATGTAGGATGTAGATTGAGTTCTCCAGTCTCTAATAGATTCTAACAAGTGGATTCCCCAGCCCAGCCCGGGCTTTTAGTGTTGGTATGAAATGAAAGCAGCATTCCTATGTCGTGCACTGAGAGGTTCACCTGCCCCTGTCCTGCATCCATTCTCCATTCTTGTGCAATGAGCCAGGGGCCAGAGTAATTGAACTTTTGCAATATCTCACCGCTGAGCACAACAAGAACCTCTTTGAGATGAAAAGCATGAATCACTATGGTGACAAACTGGTTGGAAAGTTAAACAGAAAGTAACCAGAGCAGGGCAGTTATACGACGGGGCCTACGTCTGCCTTTGATGCTGAGTGTAGCCGTTGAAAGGTGTCTATTTTCATACTATAATCGCTAACCTCAAGTGCTCTACTCTTCTGTTCAGGCTGTGAAAGCTGTTAAAGCTGAAGGTGCTCAGGCTCGGGGGCTCAGGATATCTCTGGTGTAGATGCTCTCCTCAATCTACCGTATATCACATGAGATTGCATCAACTATTTCCAATTGAAGACGGCATTTTTCATCCTAACTGACCAGGGAGCAACAGGCCAAAGTAGACAGCAGTGTTAAAACTGATAAGGTGTTGACTTCCCACAGGTTATGAGAAACTAGGGTTGGAATTATGGTTGTAATCAACCCCACCATACATCACTTTTATTCAGTGCTGTATTAAAACCTTACTTCTGAGTATCACTCTCTTGCCATTTATCCTGGCCTTTTCCACGTCTCCCACCAGCCCTAGTGCAACAATCTGCTTCGCCTATCCATAGCCCCTCCCTGCCTTGATGATGGATCTGACTTCAGTTGTATTATTTACTGTTAATAGAGGGTAATATACCACTCAATAACACCCACTTCTGTTAGCACGGGATAATTCACTCCACATTTTATGGGCTCAAGGTACAGAGCAGTGCCAATATCATTCTGCTAAGGCACATGACAACGTGAGTGAGTGAGATTGCTATAGCTTCTGTGTCCAGAGGAGGAAACACAAACATATTTTAATACCCAGCATCCAGTGTTTATGGCCTTGTTCTCCAATGTGTCAGTTAGAGCATAACAGGAGAGCCAACGACTCTTTGCACAACAGAGGAACTGTTGAAGGACGTGACCGTAATGAGTATGGTTCCATCCATGTTTCCATCCATCCTTTAAAGTCCCATCGAACTAACAGAGATGCCAGTGTCAAGGAAGGCTGCGGTAGCATCGGCAGATAAAGGATATATATATATATATATATATATATATATGCAGTATATATCTATATTTACAGTATAATAACACAGAAATAAATATCAAATGAATGGCCTTTTTTTAAACAGAATCTTTCCTTGAATCAAGATATTTGGGGTTCTGTCCTACTCAATAACCCAGCTATTAATGTGTACTTTCTTGGAAACCGAATGTAATACCACGGAACCCGGCCAAACTGACCGACTCCCTCCAAGTGCAAGCAGCGCAGAGAGAAAGCATTAGGCTTGTGGTTCCCTGATCTTTAACTCTTCAGAAAACAACGGCATCTCCTCCGATCCAAAACTAAGACTGGATCATTGAGAATAGGAAAGGTTTAGTGTTCATAATTTGGGGGATTTGAATGAAAAACTTCAGTGGGAGTGGAATATGCACTTTTCTCCTTGCAGTTGATTGTGATCATGTGGGAATTTGCAGATTCGGGAGGAGACGGACTGTAACATTTGTCTATTGAGGAGGTGTATTCATATGCCACACTGAACAACACTACTGTCATACATACAACATAATTAAAGAACACGGCTACTCTCATCATGCACAAATCAAATTAGTATCAAAAACAATCTATGGCGTATTGACAATAAAACCCTGAGATAAATACTCAATAAATGGTCACATCCATCCACTGACCTTTCTGCCTACAGTACTGGAGCGGTTGATCTCACGGGTAATTGGCCATGGCAGCAGCCAATCACTAACCAGTATGAGTCAATCTCTACAGTACCAGTACCCACTGTCTGGCTGTAGCTCTGAGAGAGTGTAGTGAAACATCCCTGGCTTCGCTGTCAGTGAGTATCATGGAGGAAAGTATGGCTGCCTCATCTCTGCCTCCTCTAGAGAAGAGGTTCCCTCTCTCTCTCTCCGGGGGTGTAGGATGGAGGAAAACATCCGCCTAAAGTTAAATCGCACGACTAACTAAAGGCTTTGACCAGAGATGTGGCTGGTTCATGAGTCAAGTAGTTTGAATAATTCATACAAATGTTCTAAAAACATAAACGTAGTTCACATGCAGTATCAGTGACCTGATCGATTTCTCAGTGATAAAGCAAGGCGTGACATGTGGTACTGTTCAGTTCACGTCTCCCTGAAACTAAGCAAAAAGGAAAATGTGAAAAAAAAGGAGTGCATAAGAGATGCTGAACGCAGAAGAAAATGAGACGAGATCCATTACAAAAGTGCCAGATTTACAACAAAGAGAAACGCTTTTAGAGGGGTTGGAGCGAAGTCAGCCGCTCCTAAATAGCAGTGATTGTTAACAGAGCTATTGGATTAAATGCATAGTCGAACCGCACTTTAACAGCGACAAACATTTCTAAATGAAACAAATGTATAAAAGTCCCTGTAAAAAAAAGCCATACAAAAGAGGTCTGCGGAATTCAGTTTCAAACAAAAGCCCCGTAAATGTTTGTCTGCTTGTAGCTTGTTCTGACAGTCTGTACACGCGCGCGCGCACACACACACACACACGCACACACACACACACACACACACACACACACACACACACACACACACACACACACACACACACACACACACACACACACGTGAACCAAGCAATGGACACAACCAATTTCCTAAGATTAACAACAGATGTGTCCATCTATTTCTGTTCAACAAAGTTCTCTACAATAATACCATTAGTTGTCTCCTCATTTGCTATATCATTTTTCAACCATACTTTTTTCCCCATTAGACTTTGGTGCTTCTGGTAACCTTTCCATAACTTTGCTGCAGCCAGCAATGTATGGCATGCTTTTAACCAGAAGTTCAACGCAAATCATAAGTCAAACGAAATCAAGCCACGCTGCAGAAATGTAACGGTGTAAATTGAAATGAGGACACATCGGACTGCAATCTGTTGTAACGGTAACATATGAAGTCATCTTGAGTTTGAGTTTGCCAACGTGTATTGTTATACAATAGAGAGTCAAAGACTCTTGTGTGCAGTTGGTTAATGTTTGACTCTGTGATGTGTGCAGCTTGGGTTTGGCTTGTGAAGAGGCTTGGGTGGTCGGGGCTTGGTAGTGGATTGAGTTCTCCTCTCAGGCTACCATTTGGAGGAGATGGTGACATCCTCAATCCAAAATGTAACCTGTTTTACATCACAGCTTCAATACTTTGCCCGAAAACAATGATCAATGACTACCATTGCAATCCAGTCCTCCCTGCAAATAAGATTTGAAGTAACTCTTCAAACGTCAGCCTTATGCCTCCCCACAAATGTAGCAAACGTATTGCGCCACACCTTTACAGTAGGTCTATGTCCGCAAACATGCCTTTCAGAGTTGTGGACATTACAGCGTCAGTCCACGGTACAGAAGACAACGAATTCTCCCAAGGTGCCCAGACTAACCTACTCGCAGCTCCTGTCCGAAGACAGTCCTCTCCCCCAGGGCGGAGCAATTCCACCGGCCGTAGCGAAACTGGTACTGACACTCATTGATGCCCAGCTGAGCGCCCTCCCCCACCACGATGATGGCGTCCGGGCGGCTCTGGCAGATGGCCCGTTGGCGAGGGGCCAGCCCAGGGATCTTGTTGCAGATGATGTTGGCACCCAACGCCACCACGGAAGACAGGGCCCTATGGATGGAGAGGTAAACATACATACACACACACACACACACACACACACACACACACAAACATAGTCAGTTAGCGGTACTGGAGGACACATAGACTTGAGTCACATTACATCGACTTTAGGCCTCTCCAGACCAGGATTAAAGTCAACCAAAGCCTTGATGAGCATTCCTTAGGCACTCAGTGCTGTCTTGCTAAACATATTACAATTTCATGGATCAGAGGTGAAACAAAGAGAGCATCTGAAACCATATTATCCAATGTGAAGCTGAATAATAACTACACCGTATGGTAAAACAGATCCAAAGCAGAAAGTGACATTGTGTTTATTTGCTTGCTGACCATGTGCCTCTCCGCGTTGGTTTGGCTCGTGATCGTAGAGAAATGAGTTGGGATTTTGCGTTCATTGTTAGGTAACGTGGTTAGAATTGTTTCCGGGCGTGGGCAAGCCGCGCGCCGGCACAACCGTGCCTTCCATTTGTAACTGGGCCTCTCAAATGTAGGCATGGTTCACTTCTCAACCAAGACGTCACACAACTATGCTGTCCTTATTTCATTTGATATGTGTGAGTTTAAAGCTCACATGCGGCATAACACACCGCCTATACATATATTTCCCGTGCGAGACTTCTTTCATTTATCCACATAGAGCAATGCCACGGTATGCCTGGCAAGTACGCAAGATTTCCGACACCAGCCCTCCTGCACGCCCGACGAAGTGTTGTTCCTCCAAGCGTGAAGATGAAGCAGTCATTTAACCCATGACAAGACACCATGGAGCTTCTACTACTGATCGTCACTTTGGGAGTGACACATGTTGGATGGGTTTGGAAGAGTCACGTAGCTGAAAACAGACGGCTTAACAAATGGGGTTATTTCTCCATCAGTGTGTTTATAGCCATCCAAACCCTGCAGATACATGCCTTTCAAACATGTCAGTAGACAAGGAGCAGTAAAAAGAGCATAAAGGCGAATGCCAGCTTTGATGTATGACGTAGGGCCTCCGAGGGCTTTACCACAAGCAGGGCAGGCTGATGCAGGCAAGTTGTGTGTCAGCAAAAAAAAATGACAGAGAGGGAGAGAGAGGGCGGAGAAGGGGGGGGGGGGGGGTCAGAGAGAGGGGGAGAGAAGAGAGGGAGAGAGAGAGAGAGGGAAGAGAAGGATAGAGGGGAGAGGGAAAGAGAGGGGGAGAGAGAGGGGAGAAGGACAGAGAGGGGGAGAGAGAGAAGAGAGGGAGAGAAAGAGGTCGACTGCATTTGTGGATTACCCTTCAAAAGGATTATGGAACAAAACCATACTGCCCTTACAACAAACAAACAAAAAGAGTGACTGTTGACCTCACATGTTCCTCTTCTGTTGATTAGCTGTCTTTCTTTCTTTCTATCTTTCTTTCTTTTAATAGTTTACTCTCCGTTAGTCAACACCTCCTTAAAACAATTTGGTTTGTGCGTCAGCTTACATTGACATTTGAGTCATTTAGCAGACACTCTTATTCAGAGCCACTTACACTCTTATTCAGAGCCACTTACACTCTTATTCCGAGCCACTTACACTCTTATTCAGAGCCACTTACACTCTTATTCAGAGCCACTTACACTCTTATTCAGAGCCACTTACACTCTTATTCAGAGCCACTTACACTCTTATTCAGAGCCACTTACACTCTTATTCAGAGCCACTTACACTCTTATTCCGAGCCACTTACACTCTTATTCAGAGCCACTTACACTCTTATTCAGAGCCACTTACACTTTTATTCAGAGCCACTTACACTCTTATTCAGAGCCACTTACACTCTTATTCAGAGCCACTTACACTCTTATTCAGAGCCACTTACACTCTTATTCAGAGCCACTTACACTCTTATTCAGAGCCACTTACACTCTTATTCAGAGCCACTTACAGTAGTGAGCGCAGACATTTTCTATGCGTTTTATTTTCGTGCTGGTTAAAGCGTATGCCTCTTACTCCATTAATGGTCTCCAGACCAAAAAATGAACCTTGAATGCAAAACGACATGACATGTTCAAATTAAACTATAACTGCAACGTGACATGTATCTTTGGCAAAAACAGAGCTTTTTCTTATTCACACTATTTGCTACTTCATCTGCACTAGAGGAGAATGTACTCTGGATGTCATGTGAGTAAGTGTCAGTTCTTTCCATCCTTGCAAAAGTTGTGAAGATGCTTAAAAATGCAAACATTTGAGTCCAGTGAATTCAAAAAGGAACGGCAAAGGATTTCAATGGTTCAAGGGAGACGATTCAGACATCCCTTCTTGCTTCAAATCTGCCGCACCATACGCAGCATAGACCTCTCCCCTTTCCATATCCAAAATGATATGATAAATTAGGCTCACCAATGCTTTGACCTTTGCAAAGATAACATAATCACCAGTACCAGGCATTGAGAATTAGGTGAAAATTAGGTGAAATGTCTGGTAAATGCCATTAGAACGCTCTCAAATGTCATTGAAAATACAGTATATTTTCCATTTATATCCGTTCAAACCTGAAATTGAGATATAAAAGCAAAGAATTAGTGAAGCACAGAGCTCTAAACGTAACTCTTTAAACCTCCTGGTTCCTTGATGTCTGCCGAACAAAACAATCAAAATGCTCCACCAACCTTCCTCTATCGTAAAACAACCCCCATGGAGCGTGTGGTTTAAATGTGTGGTTCATATACTGTGTGATGCTACTATTCACGAGGTCAGGTGCACTGCAACTGATGCTCTAGGAATGTACACAGACGCTCTGGATCACATCATGTGCATAGATCCTAAATATCCCACAACAACAGCAACAACCGTAATGACTCTCGGGTATCTCCTCGGTCAGCAACAAGTCACTGTGCAGCTCACTGTCTGTTAAAATGGTCATGAGGACATGATGATGTTGCTACTACTCTCCTGTATCATCATAGCCTGGCCATTTTCACCTGCCAATTCCCAGCATCACTGTCTAACATGGGCTGGCAAAAGCATGAGACAATGCAAAAACAGAGCATTCCTCAGTTAAGCTGTTAAATCCCTGCAGCATCAAAGTGCACAAATGCGATTATGTTTGCTTAGTGGCGACTCTGTGTGCACAGTGTCAGTCCAGGAACAGCTAGTACTCCAATAGACAGATATAAAGGGAGAAAACAAGCTAAATATGTAAATTGGTAACCATGCTGTATATTAATACAAGTATAATGCACATTATATACACACATATATATATATAATAATAATATTATCTATGATAGCTACAAACAATTATTCTCCATATGCTATAGGCTATAGTATGTAGCGACGTTAACAATAGCAAATCCAGGGATTCCCACAGTATTTTATAGTGCACGCGGGCCACCAAAGCGAAATAACCTTCCCCCAAACCTTACATTATAAGGTGGTGGGTTCGATGACAGGGTGTTGTAAAGGGGGAGGGATGCATGGTTCTACACACCGACACACACACACACACACACACACACCTATTCCATCAGTCGAATGCCTTTGATGTGACACAGAATTAAGCTCACAGGTATGTTTCACTGAAAAATATCTCAGCCACAATTGTCTCAAGATGCAGGTCATTCAAGTGGATTTATTTGGTGAGATTTGTCAGAATTGCTTCTTGGGCAAATTTGCCAAAATAGCAATTGTGAAAACGAAACAAATCTACAAGATTTGTCTAAACTAAAGATATGATATCAATTCATAATATTTACTTTAAGTCAAAACAAATCTTTCTGCAGTGAAAAGATTTTAAATCTTGACTGTCCAGTCTAACACCCTTGTATGTATTTGTGTTATATATGTAGGTTATAGCAAATCTGTGGGCAAGTTAAACAAATTAACAGTGCAGCTTGTTTTCATATGAAATGTCTTATTCCACTTTGATGTTACTAGGGTTTAATATGGACATCGAAAACGTATTTCTAAAGTTCCCCCATTTTAAAAACCTTATACTGATCATATTTGGTGAGGTGGTGCAATAAACACAACTTTAAAGGCACGATTCACCTTAACATTTGCATATTTCTTCATGGAATGACAGCGTGTTCTGACTAATACCTCTGTCTGAGGATGAGTCATTTGCCACCCATATAGTTAACCGAATTTCACTGTTAGATTAACACGCATTTAGCTGCACATGTAATGAGAGAGGAAGGAACACTGTGGAGGATGGGGGTCACATTCCTCCGTGTTTCTTATTCCACTTTAAAATCATCCTCATCCCTAAAAACCTATTTCATTTGCGGTACTGTAATGTAATAAAGCATGTTTAAATTATGAAAACAAAATGATATATGTAGTTTATAATGTGCAAACGAATAGGCTACTAAACATAGATCATAGCCACGTTTAACTGCAACCATAAACCGCATCTATTTTAACATTAAGTTTGGGGTCTCCAGCACGGGGATGGATACAACGTATGGTTCGGTAATTATTTTTAAGGAAAAAATAAAACGTTCTCCTGCGTGAGCAACTCCTTATTTTAATTCAATGATACAATCATGACCACTGTCAATCGTGTGCGTGTCATAGACCGGTGTTTTACAGCTACTTTTCCAGATATGGCTTTAAATTGTAACTTGGTAATTCTGCATAATACTATGGTGATGTAACGCATAAAGCATAATCCCTATTCACAAATTGTGACAGGTACGCCGCATGCGTAAAAGCTATTCATAAAGGGGAAATAATGAAATAACGTTCACTCTTCATTCAATTGTCTTGAACATCTCTGCCACTCTGTGGCCAAATGAAACCGTGTCCAACCGTCATTACAATGTTGTAAAATAGGATTTGGGTCCTAACTTAAAATTTAAAAAAATACTGTAGTGTGTCACATCGAACTACAGGCCTGTAAAATAAGACGTCAGGTAATTAACATCGACTTCATCCGTTGTTTCCCACGTGGACCGGAGGGATGCCCTACCTACCTGAAGCATACGCATTGATAATGAATGTATTTCGAGAATAATTTAGTTATCTTAAACGGTAACGTCTAGAACATCATCGAATGTGGGGAAATACAAAATAATACATCAAAGTCGGTGCGTAAAATACACACCCAAGTGCACAAAAATAAATAATCGAAATCGTTTAATATCTCCATTTTGCTGAACGCCTTGTTGTCTTAAATGACTAGTTCTAGTCAAGCATGTTGTGGGCTATATTTTATATTAAAACAGTTTGGATTAGACTAGCATGTGCACTGTGAAGCAAACATCCATCATAAACATGGGCTACCGTAACCAACAACCTGCGGTAATATTTCGGAGAAAGATTCAACAATAACAATTCTAAAGCAGAGTATATATAATCGAAAATGAAATCCATTTTTTGTATGTCTCCAAACACAAAATCACACCAGTGAGGCAACTAAGGTTTCGGGTGATTGAGTCAACTTACAGGTAGCTCCCACTTGTAAGTATGAGGAAGATCTGTGGATAGTAGACTGACAGTAGTACACTGCGCGAGGAGAAGATGATCATGATGACATTGAACAAATGGCCGCTTTCTGGTGGAGTGAGAAAAATGGTGGGATAGAGTCCTCTTTAAATCCTTGATGTCGCGCGTTTTAGTTCCCCTTTGCTCAAAAATCAAAGAGCTCACACCCGGGTTGGTGCGATGCGTCTGCGGTGCTCGCTTGAGTGGCGGTGCTATGCAGCTCCTAGCTCCCAGTCCCAGGGCCGTGAGTGTGCAGCGGGCGCGGAGATTGGCTCTGTCATCTCTCAGCGGTAGAGGCTGTTACATAGTGTGGTTCCCGAGACGGAATGATGATGGTTTTAGGGATTTTGGATGGCAGAAAAGTGCTTTTCTCCACACTCATGAGTGTCGTGGCTGCCATTGGGCAGAGAGAGACACTGCTATCCGCCCACTTCTGCGCCACAGCAGGACAATAGGGTGACAGTGATCCGCTGCTCCCCTGGACAGGGCTGCCTTTCATTCATCAAATCAGGCCCAAAAGTAAACAAACACTGGCGCACTCACTGACTGTTTCATCTTCAGGCCTACTGCTTCACACTAACACATCATCAGGCAACAAAAAAAACGTATGTGCGTAATGTGCATAAAGCAATTGGTCTTGCACACATTTTATCCAATGCTTAAAAAATAAAAACGTTGTGGATAGCCTAATACGTAACCACACAGAAATCAACACCTGGTATGTTGTGTTATTAATGACTTTATCCTGTCAATAAATTAGCAGGCTACTGCAGGTTTTAAAGCAGGTTCGCGTTTTTCATCTTGTCCTTGAGGCAGCACTGCAGGGTGGTCACTAGCTGGCACAGCCACAAAGTCATACAATCCGTTTTTAAACCTAACCCTAACCTTAACCACACTGCTAAACCTAATGTCTAAACCTATCATTAAATTAAGACCAAAAGGTTCATTTAAGTTACAATATCGACAATTTTGACTTTCCATTTGGCCTATATAAGGAGAAATCGCTCAGTTTTGCTTCTAGGACAAGATTCATGACAATAAACATCAACCTGCGGTTTTAACACAGGATCTACAGGGCGATCTCGGTGTTGGACCCGGTGAGTGAAAGGCTCTGTCTGCATCATCGCGTCAGCACAAAGTGATGTCACTCGTCACCTGTAGACTCCAGTCATTGTGTGTGAAGAGGGTATCATGAAAGATTTTCCCAGGCTAAAGAAGGGGGGAGAACGCGGCGGGAATGAGCTAACTGGTTTGGCTTGATAAAACCCTGAGATATCTCGTCACGCTTCACTTGGTGTGATTTTTTTTCTCCCTATTTGAACTGTTAAGATATGAATACCTGTGGAGGTTAGGCCAATTTCACTTAAGGCTTGTGTAGGAGAAGGAAAGGTGAGCTCCCACCAATGGAACGCGCTGGGAGATGACACCTGTTGTTTTTGTTTAGATAACCACGACTGGCTATGGATGATGAGGAACACTAGCCCGAAAAATGTATGGGTAAAGAAAACAGGACCTTGAGCTGTCCAAGGGTTGACTCTTGTTGAAATATCCTAACGTTACATACTTTGTGTATAAAACATTTTTTTGTACTGGTCGTATATAATTTTACTCTTATCAATTCACTCCAACCCATCAGGGTAGGCTACCGTGCAGACAGACAACACAGACCTACAACAGAGACAGGTAAACAAAATGATCTAACCGTTTGTGTAATATCATTTCTATTTATGCAATAACAATACCCGTTTTTCTTTTTGCACACACACAGCATATATAATTCCTCTGTTTTTTTATACATCAAGATGAGCTATTGCAAAACAAGTAAAAACTCCATCTGGGCTGTGGAATGTGGAAATACAACTCAGCCAGGCTGCCTCTATTAATGAAGGTATGCCGCAGTGAGCCAGAGCCCGGCTGAGGGGGTCAAACGATCTATAGAGCGACAAAAAACAACAAGACTTTGATCAGATGAACCACAACCGAGACTGAATATGAATTCATCTAATATTTGGCCAAGCGCAACAACAACAACAACAAAATGGGCACAGCTTTTACGCACATCCAGCCGTTGTCCCTTGATGGCTATGGGTGTCAGGTTCATTTCAACACTGACAAGGATGGATTAGGCTGCCACCACACTGAGTTTTTGAGATTGTTTGTAAAAGTCAGAAATTGTTTGTAAAAGTTAGTGAGGTCAAAAGGGCAGTTCCGTCTGCCGCCCGCAGAAGACCACTGCATTTATATGGGCATTCAGAATATACATGTGGCTGGGCATTCAGAATACCCATGAGGCTCAGCATGTTGCAGGTTATATTTAAAACAACAATAATAATACTGACAAGAAAGTAACATAAACGTATAAGCAGTTGATATAAGTATTACATTTACACTTACCCAAGCCTTAAGTAGATGATGCCAAAGCACAAGAAGCACAAATTCCACCTTCGGAGGGGTCTGTGCATGATCATAACCGCTTCTGGGACGGGCCATTCACTAGAATGAAGTGGTCATTCTTGCGTTCACATTGGCAACACTACAGTATCCTAACCTTTCCAGATGCAGATATAACTTATCTTTTCCAAAATGTCAAATCTAAACTCCTTTGAAATCTTTATCCGTTTAAAATCCATAGTCAACGGGTAACAGGTGAGACGGAGAGTGATGGTGATCCAAAACGTGGTTGTTAAAGAGTTCGACAACAAAACACTTATGAGAGAGCGATGGGTCGAGGAGTAAGATGAGTTCTCGAGTGAACCATTCTTATATTTCGTCCTTTGTATCAAAGTAGGACAAGTTATGTATTCTCACTTGTTCTTGCGTGCGCCAGGTACATTTACACCCGGTGCAATGTTCTCCTTTTCCTCCCCTCGTCTGTATTGAGGCCGTAACACATCGGTTGCAGTTCCTCTCCTTTGACGACATCTTAAATTCTTTCCATGTAGCTGCAGGTATTCTAATGCAGGTAACAAAAGCCCTATCCACGCCTCCTCCTTTGAGCTGGTATGGATATGCAAGGATTGGGACGGGCTTCTGGGTTGAGCTGAACACGTGCAGTTGTTGTACAGCTACAGTAACATACAGCGAAACTCACCGAAACTTCCTTATATAGGCTATTTGAGGTTGCAACCTTGTGTATTGCACAACAGGAGATACTAGACTACTCTCATCAAGTAGACAAGCAATTCTAGCGATTAGTCCATGCACCAGTTTACAATATGAACCTTGAGTAGAATTCTAGAGTATTCTGTGGCATTTCATATGTATAGCTTAACCGATTATAAATTATACTTGTTTGCCACCTGTTATGAATTAATCTATAGACAATATTTAAAGATCATTAAGGAAATGTATTTCTTATTATTTATTACATCAAATCATGGGGCTCATTTTCAACAAATAGGCGACAGAATCGCCTACTATGACAAATGCGTTTTAAAACAACATGTACAAATAGCCAGTTGACTTTGCACAGGGGGACGGACCATCATTTCAGGATGCGCACAATCTTGATGCTTCTTGAGTGTCTGTGCCCTGTGGTTCCCTTTTGGTGTATAATACTCCCCCTGGTGGTTACAGGAGACAACTGCTGTCGAACTGGTAGGGGGAGGTGTCTTCTGTGTGACTATAGAGGCCTGTATGATGTAAGTGAGTGAGCTTTTGTATGCAGACAGTTTGGCTAAGTTCCTGCACTTATATTTTAACATGATGTGCACTTGTGTGATCTTTAGAAAGTGTAAATCACCATAAATATGCTATATGCAAATGTATTTAAATATGGTCCTGTTATTTTATGTGTTGTATTGCTGCATTTGAATGGTCTTGCAAATACATGTAATTCCATATTCAAGATTCTATATACGATTTTTGATTATATAACGCACTTTGTTAAAACAACACATAAACCGTAAGTCCTATACCATATTAGAACAAAACTATACGCAATGAAAACGTCTAAACTGGAATAATAATTACAGCATAAACTAAAATGACAGACATCAGACCCATCTCTTTGGTTCTGAGAGTTGTTGTTGACCACAAGAGACAGACAAACCACAGAAACCTTTGTTTCAAGACATCCCCGCTTTGTGGTTTCCAGGCCCTTTTGCTTCAAAACATGCCCATCCAAATTCCAGATGGATTTCTGAAATAATGAATGTCAACATAAAGACCCAGGGTGACATGAAAAAGACACGTATTTGATGTATTCCTGTAAAAGATGGACTTATTTCTCTCTCTTCAAATGTTACTCTTGGTAAAGGCTGGGTGGGGATGGTCCTGTTTAGTTTAATTAAAATGTTCAAAGGAGCGATTTTTATTAAGCCCGATCATCAAAGACCAGCATGGACACAATTTGTCACCCGCGACTGTCATTGCAGACATGTCACACGCGCACACACACACACACACACACACACACACACACACAGACACACACACACACACAGAGCATTTGGAACAGGGAGGACTCATCAATCTAGCCACGTCATATGCCACATAACACAACGCACCCAGTGGTTTAAAAGGGAAAACTGTGGTGATATTCGTGTGACTGTAGTTCATGTGAAAGTTAATTAAGACAGTCATGACAGTTGCAGACAGTCAAGAACATTTAGATATTGATGATGTTCAAATTAGTTACATATTTACAGTGCATAACATATGTAGGGCCAGGAGTTTTTCCTGACCACAAAACCTTGGGTCCCAACTACGTAATCAGGAAAACCCCTGGACCTATTTGGTTTTGATTATTCTTTTTGACCACTTCCTCTGACTTGTAGATAGAGTCACTATTTGACCCAATCACAAACATTGTGTTGCACATACAATACACTAAATTGTATGGACCGTTTTGGCCCATTTATATTGCGTTACTAAATTACAAAGGCTGTCCCGTGAAAGGTTCTGCTATCTCTACAGTTTTCTCCTCTATCCAGCATTGCTTTCCAATGTGAAGCAAAACAAGTTTGAAGATTGCACAATTGTATCTGCTTCTTTAAATTTACGATCTTCTAAAACTGCAGGAGGGTAGAAGGAAAGTGAAAAAAAATATTGGTCTGTATTTTGGCAGATGTCAGATGATATGTCGTACTGTCTTCTTGAATATTATTAAGTACTCTTGACCGACAACTAAATAAGAAAACCCACCAGGCATCCATATGTTTGTGTGGGAGCCCTGTCAGCTGGAAAGCGGCTGCAGCAATGCACTGAAATGGATGAATGCAGCAGCATGCCAAACCATGGAGCGGCGTCTGGGGCTGGGTCCGCCACATCTACACAAGGCCCCAGGCAGACACAGGCAGGAGGGGGAACCAACCGGCTATTATGCTGCTCCCTGATGGCCCGGGCTCCATCAGCTCCACACTCTGTCTGCCTCCAGATTTTAACACTTCCCTCAATTAGCCCAGGGAAGATTTCGTTTGGCACGGAGAAGGTCTGGATGAAAAGGGGTCTTCCTATCCCTGAGAGAGAAGAGACTGAGACCAGGACATGGATCACATCAGAGAGAGGAGAGAGAGGGAAAGAGGGAGACAGGGATAGAAAGGGACAGAGACAGAATGGGAGAGAGAGGGAAAGAGGGAGACAGGGATAGAAAGGGACAGAGATAGAATGGGAGAGAGAGGGAAAGAGGGAGACAGGGATAGAAAGGGACATAGACAGAATGGGAGAGAGAGGGAAAGAGGGAGACAGGGATAGAAAGGGACAGAGACAGAATAGGCGAGAGAGTGCGTGACCTGGATGACCCTGGCAGACAACATCACCTCGTACATCACACAGTGAGGAATTTTCACAATTCAAAGGTCAAATGTCAAAAACTGCCCCAACAGGTCCTCTACTCCTCCTAACCAGACAGACGTGATTGAACTCCTCCTTTTCTGGTCGGGCACAGCTGTGGATGCCCGTATGGGGGTGTGCAGTGGAGTGCGGCCTGATTAATTCCCCAACATGCCCACTTATATTTTGGGTCCTGAGAGGAAGGGGCCTGACTGGGCGTGTGTAGATATGCCAGACTGTGTCCACATGCGGACCGGCTAACTCCACTGGCTGATTAGTGCAAGCTGAAATGCTCAATCATGCCCTCTCGATGGAAAGCAGGTTTTCTGAGGTTCACCGTGGCTTGCCAGAGCCGAATGCCACATCGAGCGCTTGGATAAAGATTAATAAAAAAAATCTAAAGTCAGTGGTGTTTTTGCTCATGTTAAACCTTCAAACGCTAATCTGCGATGTTGCTATTTTAAATATGGCTCACTTCTCACCGGAGCCCCTTGCCAACCTTTCAAGTGTGTTTTTCTGATCAGCCGATCTCAGAGACAGTGCAGAGAGACCCGGATCGATTTACCCAGAACTGACAGTCTGGGACTCAAAGCCAAAGCCCTTTTTTCAAGAGCACATTCACAAGAAATGGTCTGGTGGCTTAGAGGAAAAAAAGCGTTCGGTTTCAAGCTGGAGAGGAGCTCTCTCTGTCTGAGATGATATTAGGATGGGTGACTACTACTCTGTCCTGGTCATGGTGCGCAGTGTGTTGAGTAGGCTCAGACGTTTTTTGAGAACAAATGACCTGATTTGGAGAAAACGCTTGTTCTTCCTGGTCAGGTCACATCAAGAGTTTCTCTTCTGAGGTGAGTGACCAGAGATTTCTCAACTCAGTATAACAGAATGGTCCCAATATTTAACTGAAGGCCTCGTATGTAGAGTGGTGACTCTGTATAGGATGTCCACCAGTGGAGGCTGATGAGGGGAGGACGGTTCACAGTAATGGCTGGAATGGAGTCAAAGGAATTATTTCAAATACATCAAACACGTGGTATCCATGTGGTTGATACCATTCCATTGACTCCATTCCAGCCATTATTATGAGCCATCCTCCCTTCAGTAGTCTCCACTGGTGTCCACCCACTCTGCCAAGAGTGGGTGAAAAGGCGCTTTGGTTATGACATTTCACTTCATTCAGTGAGGTCTATCTCTAACATATCATTAACCAGGGGTGCAACTTTCACTGGGGACGGGGGGGACATTGCATTTTTGTCTTCCCCAGTTTTATCATCGGAATGTGATAAAAAAATGCGGCAATGGTGTGCTTTAGGACCATGCGGATGCCTCCGAGCGGTCGGGTAGGCTGTTTGGAGTGTTTATCTGACTGGATAAAAATATATATATATCATGTCCCCACCACTTTGAAAACCAAAGTTGCGCCCCTGTCATGAACATAACCTAATACATCCGATAATAAGCACCACGCTCTGTTGACTTAGTGGTGCAGGTGTCTCATAATATACAGTTCCTTCTTAATGCGTTTGAACCAATCAGTTGACAAGGAAGGGGTGGTATACAGAAGATAGACATATTTGGTAAAGACCAAGTCCACTTTATGGCAAAAACAGCTCAAATAAGAAAAGATAACTATTTTAAGATGTGAAGGTCAGTCAATACGGAAGATTTCAAGAACTTGGATAGTTTGTGCAGTCGCAAAAGCCATCAAGTACTAGGATAGAACTTGCTCTCATGAGGGCAGCCACCTGCAAAGGAAGACCCAGAGTGACCTCTGCTGCAGAGGATAAGTTCATCAGAGTTTCCAGCCTCAGAAATCGGCAATTAACTGCACCTCAGATTGCACCTCACAGAGTTCAAGTAACAGACACATCTCAACATCAACTGTTCAGAGAAGTCTGCGTGAATCAGGCCTTCATGGTCGAATTGCTGCAACGAAACCACTACTAAAGGACAACAATAATAAGAAGAGACTTGCTAGGGCCAAGAAACACAAACAATGGACATCAGACCAGTGGAAATCTGTCCTTTGGTTTGATGAGACCCAGTTTTGATATTTTTGGTTCCAACAGCCATGTCTTTCTGAGATGCAGAGTAGTTGAACGGATGATCGCTCCATGTGTGGCTCCCACCGTGAAGCATGGAGGAGGAGGTGTGATGGTGTGGGGGTCGTTTGCTGGTGACACTGTCTGCAATTTATTTAGAATTCAATGCACACTTAACCAGCATGGCTAACACAGCATTCTGCAGTGCTACACCATCCCATCTGGTTTTCACTTAGTGGGACTATAATTTGTTTTTCAACAGTACAATGACCCAACACACCTCCAGGCTGTGCAAGGGCTATTTTACCAAGAAGGGGAGTGATGGAGTGCTGCATCACTCCCCTCCTCCACAAAACCCGACCTCAACCCAATTGAGAATGTTTGGGATGAGTCGGACTGCAGAGTGAAGGAAAAGCAGCCAAAAAGTGCTCATCACAACTCTTTCAAGATTGTTGGAAAAGCATTTAAGTTGAAGCTGGTTGAGAGTGTGCAGAGTGGCTACTTTGAAGAATCTCAAATATAAAATAGATGTTGATTTGTTTAACACTTTTTTGGTTCCTAAAGTATTCCATATGTGTTATGTCGTAGTTTTCATGTCTTCACTATTATTATACAATGTAGAAAATTGTAAAACTGATGAAAAACCCTTGAATGAGTAGGTGTGTCCAAACTTTTGACTGGTACTGTATTAACATTAACATTAACATTTTGTAGTCTGTGGGTCGCAAAAAGCTAAATTCAAATAAAATTAAATCAAATTTATTTATATAGCCCGTCGTACATCAGCTGATATCTCAAAGTGCTGTACAGGAACCCAGCCTAAAACCCCAAACAGCAAGCAATGCAGGTGTAGAAGCACGGTGACTAGGAAAAACTCCCTAGAAAGGCCAAAACCTAGGAAGAAACCTAGAGAGGAACCAGGTTATGAGGGCTGGCCAGTCCTCTTCTGGCTGTGCCGGGTGGAGACTATAACAGAACATGGCCAAGATGTTCAAATGTTCATAAATGACCAGCATGGTCAAATAATAATAATCACAGGCAGAACAGTTGAAACTGGAGCAGCAGCACAGCCAGGTGGACTGGGGACTGCAAGGAGTCGTCATTCCAGGTAATCCTGAGGCATGGTCCTAGTGCTCAGGTCCCTCGAGAGAGAGAGAAATAAAGAGAGAAAGAGAGAATTAGAGAGAGCAGGGGGGGGGGGGGGGGCAACCCAGACAGGTGACTCAACCCACTCAAGTGACGCACCCCTCCCAGGGACGGTATGAGAGAGCCCCAGTAAGCCAGTGACTCAGCCCCTGTAATAGGGTTAGAGGCAGAGAATCACAGTGGAAAGAGGGGAACCGGCCAGGCAGAGACAGCAAGGGCGGTTCGTTGCTCCAGAGCCTTTTCGTTCACCTTCACACTCCTGGGCCAGACTACACTCAATCATATGACCCACTGAAGAGATGAGTCTTCAGTAAAGACGTAAAGGGTGAGACCTACATCTCTCACATGGGTAGGCAGACCATTCCATAAAAATGGAGCTCTATAGGAGAAAGCCCTGCCTCCAGCTGTTTGCTTAGAAATTCTAGGGACAATTAAGAGGCCTGTGTCTTGTGACTGTAGCGTACGTGTAGGTATGTACGGCAGGACCAAATCAGAGAGATAGGTAGGAGCAATGTAATGCTTTGTAGGTTAGCAGTAAAACCTTGAAATCAGCCCTTGCCTTGACAGGAAGCCAGTGTAGGGAGGCTAGCACTGGAGTAATATGATATTTTTTTTTTGGTTCTAGTCAGGATTCTAGCAGCCATATTTAGTACTAACTGAAGTTTATTTAGTGCTTTATCCAGGTAGCCGGAAAGTAGAGCATTGCAGTAGTCTAACCTAGAAGTAAAAAAAAGCATGGATTAATTTTTCTGCATCATTTTTGGACAGAAAGTTTCTGATTTTTGCAATGTTACGTAGATGGAAAAAAGCTGTCCTTGAAACAGTCTTGATATGTTCGTCAAAAGAGAGATCAGGGTCCAGAATAACGCCGAGGTCCTTCACAGTTTCATTTGAGACGACTGTACAACCATTAAGATTAATTGTTTGTTTCTTGGGACCTAGAACAAGCATCTCTGTTTTGTCCGAGTTTAAAAGTAGAAAGTTTGCAGCCATCCACTTCCTTATGTCTGAAACACAGGTTTCTAGTGAGGGCAATTTTGGGGCTTCACCATGTTTCATTGAAATGTACAGCTGTGTGTCATCCGCAAAGCAGTGAAAGTTAACATTATGTTTTCGAATGACATCCCCAAGAGGTCTGTGTTGGGTTTCCAATCTCTCCAAAAGAATGTGGTGATCGATGGTATCAAAAGCAGCACTAAGGTCTAGGAGCACGAGGACAGATGCAGAGCCTCGGTCTGATGCCATTAAAAGGTCATTTACCACCTTCACAAGTGCAGTCTCAGTGCTATGATGGGATCTAAAACCAGACTGAAGGATTTCGTATACATTGTTTGTCTTCAGGAAGGCAGTGAGTTGTTGCACAACTGCCTTTTCTAAAATTTTTGAGAGGAATGGAAGATTCGATATAGGCCGATAGTTTTTTTTATTTTCTGAGGAACGCTGTATATGGCCCAGGAGGCCTGTAAACAGTAGCAATAAAAAGTGATTGAGTAGGCTGCATAGATTTATGACTAGAAGCTCAAAAGATGAAAACGTCATTTTTATTTTGTAAATTGAAATTGGCTATCGTAAATGTTAGCAACACCTCCGCCTTTGCGGGATGCACGGGAGATATGGTCACTAGTGTAGCCAGGAGGTGAGGCCTCATTTAACACAGTAAATTCATCAGGCTTAAGCCATGTTTCAGTCAGGCCAATCACATCAAGATTATGATCAGTGATTAGTTCATTGACTATAATTGCCTTTGAAGTAAGGGATCTAACATTAAGTAGCCCTATTTTGAGATGTGAGGTATCACGATCTCTTTCAATAATGACAGGAATGGAGGAGGTCTTTATCCTAGTGAGATTGCTAAGGCGAACACCGCCATGTTTAGTTTTGCCCAACCTAGGCCGAGGCACAGACACGGTCTCAATGGGGATAGCTGAGCTGACTACACTGACTGTGCCAGTGGCAGACTCCACTAAGCTGGCAGGCTGGCTAACAGCCTGCTGCCTGGCCTGCACCCTATTTCATTGTGGAGCTAGAGGAGTTAGAGCCCTGTCTATGTTGGTAGATAAGATGAGAGCACCCCTCCAGCTAGGATGGAGTCCGTCACTCCTCAGCAGGTCAGGCTTGGTCCTGTTTGTGGGTGAGTCCCAGAAAGAGGGCCAATTATCTACAAATTCTATCTTTTGGGAGGGGCAGAAAACAGTTTTCCACCAGCGATTGAGTTGTGAGACTCTGCTGTAGAGCTCATCACTCCCCCTAACTGGGAGGGGGCCAGAGACAGTTACTCGATGCCGACACATCTTTCTAGTTGATTTACACGCTGAAGCTATGTTGCGCTTGGTGACCTCTGACTGTTTCATTCTAACATCGTTGGTACCGACGTGGATAACAATATCTCTATACTCTCTACACTTGCCAGTTTTAGCTTTAGCCAGCACCATCTTCAGATTAGCCTTAACGTCGGTAGCCCTGCCCCCTGGTAAACAGTGTATGATTGCTGGATGATTTGTTTTAAGGCTAATAATGCTGGTAATGCAGTCGCCAATGACTAGAGTTTTGAATTTGTCAGAGCTAATGGTGGGAAGCTTTGACGTCTCAGACCCAGTAATGGAAGGAGTAGAGACAAGAGAAGGCTCGGCCTCTGACTCCGACTCATTGCTTAGTGGGGAAAACCGGTTGAAAGTTTCTGTCGGCTGAATGAGCGACACCGGTTGGGCATTCCTACAGAAACCGTGAGAAAGTTGTCCGGCTACGGGACCGTGCGAGGGGATTTATATTAACTTTACTATCTGTACTTACTGGTGGCACAGACACTGTTTCACCCTTTCCTACACTGAAATTACCCTTGCCTAATGATTGCGTCTGAAGCTGGGCTTGTAGCACAGCTATCCTTGCCGTAAGGCGATCATTCTCCTGTATATTATGAGTACAGCGACTGCAATTAGAAGGCATCATGTTAATGTTACTACTTAGCTTCGGCTGTTGGAGGTCCTGACGAACCATGTCCAAATAAAGCATCCGGAGTGAAAAAGTTGAATGAAAAAAAGTTGAGTGAGGGGAAAAAACAAAAATATAAATGGTAATTAAAAAGTAAAAACCGTAAAGTTGTCAGGTAGTAAAGGTTGGCAACAAAAAACACATCAACACGTTAACAAGTCTGCAAGTTGTGACCGAAAATAGCATGACGGAAGCTGAATGAAATGTAAAAGACTTGGTATGCAATCAGTTCCTTTTAATTATTAATGTTCCACCAAAAACAATAAACAACTCAACGAACGTAAAGCTAGGAGTGCAAACACATGCAACAACCAAAGACAAGATCCCACAACAGAAGGTGGGAAAAAGGGCTGCCTAAGTATGATCCCCAATCAGAGACAACGATAGACAGCTGCCTCTGATTGGGAACCATGCTCGGCCAACAAAGAAATATAAACATAGATTTCCCACCCTAGTCACAGCCTGACCTACCAAATAGAGAATTTAAAGGATCTCTAAGGTCAGGGCGTGACAAGCATATAGTAAACTATGTCATGTCTCAGAATCCATCTTACCTCTTTATTGTTTTATGTCCTGCGGTTTTGATAAGAAAGATTGCGAGTTCAATGCGAACGTGAGCCTGTAGCCTGTAGTCTGTAGCCTATAGCCAGTATGGATTTTTTCCAAAAATGACATACCCAAATCTAACTGCCTGTAGCTCAGACCCTGAAGCAAGGATATGCATATTCTTGGTATCATTTGAACGAAAACACTTTGAAGTTTGTGGAAATGTGAGTTGAATGTAGGAGAATATAACACAATAGATCTGGTAGAAAATAATACAATATTTTTACCACCATATTTGAAATGCAACAGAAAGGTCCCAAATCTAGCCATCACTCTGGTTGTAATTCCGATGGTGTCCACAAAATGGCAGCAGTATATTTGCTAAGTTTCAGAAAGATAACTTGAAGTATGAGCAAACTACATGACACTTAGTGTGAAGTCGCCCAGGTACATTTGGGAAAATCGTGAAGGAGACATTTACATTTATATTGTATTTTTCTGCAAGAATATCGTCAAATCTGTATACTTGGACTTTGACTTACCAAATTTGGTGTCCTATAAGACATACTACACTCCTAATGATATAGTGAAGTCTGGTTACAGTCTAGGATCTCTGAGGGAATAAATACGAACGTGATTTGGTTGGTTGAAACAACGTTTAGGGTTAGATTCTCACAGATTCCTTTCTTTGCAAATTGAACAAGTGGAAATACAAAATCGATCATGCATGCTATATGGACCTTTTTAGTATATGAAAAAGGACTCTATCTAACAAAATGACACTTCATGTTATCTCTGGGACCCTTTGGATGATAAATCAGAGCAATATTTCAGAATGTAAATACACATTTCACATTCATCAAACCATCGTGGAGAAAAAAGTGTTTTGTTGTTAGGATCTCTCCTCAAACAATAGCATGCCATTTTATTCGCAGTAATAGCTATTGTAAATTAGACAGTGCAGTTATATGAACAAGAATTTAATCTTTCAGCCGATATAAGACACTTATATGTACCGACATTTGTTGTTTCTCTAAAATCTGCGATCATGACACACGGCACTGCATGATTTACAAATGTCCCGTTGACGAGAAGCCAATCCCTAAGAAGTTTCAGCCCAGCTGTTATGCAATTTTCTTAATTTTTTACCACTTTTTTTCTCTGGCCTCCATTGATTTAGTTACCTTAATTCTGGCAGTCCTACAAGGGTAAACTCCAATACATTTTGAACAAATTATGATAGAGACATAAGGTTTGGACCATTGGTTTTCGTAGAGGTTTATCTACACAATTAACATATTATTTTACCCATTGGTCAATTTAAAAAAAAATTACTTGGCAAGTTAGTTAAGAACAAATTCTTAGTTTCAATGATGGCCTAGGAACAGTCTTGATCAGGGGTAGAACCAAATATGTTTTACCTTGTCAGCTTAGGGATTTGACCTTGCAACCTTTTGGTTACTAGGCCAACACTCTATCCACTAGGCTACTTGCAGCCCTGAAATTTGGTAAAAGATGCACTTTGATTGGACACCCTACTCTCTAGTGATGGACTGGTCACATCCCACATTACCCCGACTAGTCATAGTGATTACAGGGGAAAACAGTCAGTTGATGACTTATGATCCTATCTGGGAGTCCATTGTGTGACGTGTCCTCCCCAAAGCACTGAGTTAATAGACTCAACAAACACTTTGGCCCTATTAAGTACTGCATGAGTCCCACTCCCTGCAGCATACCAGACCTCCACTTAATCATCGTCTCCCAGCCATGTTGAATATGTGAGCGCCCGCCGCATCCGGATATAATGTGCCTCTCTTAAGCCCCTTAGATCCCGTCATTATGTATCAATACTCCAATTCATTCCAGGGAGAGAAGTCTCCTATCTCTGCTCGCAGGGCCTCTGCAATAGTTAGAGAAACCATTTGTATGCAGATGTTTCAATTGAGATCAGATGGACAAGAGGCCATCGCCACATTTGTGGACAGGGATTGTCTGATGGAATGAGGACGTCCATAAAGGAGCATGTGTGTTGTGTTTTGGGATGTGCGGTAGACAAATGACTGCATTCAGCTTTAGTTACTCTTGTTTTCATATGCTGCCTATGGACAAGGTCCAGTTCGTCTAATAGCGGGCACGGGCAGAAATCACTAACTGTAGTCATATGTGAGTTCATCAGTCAAAAAACAAAACAAAAAATGATTGCACTTACCCAAAAACTGAAACCGCATTCATTTGCTGGTCTGCAAATGGAACTGAAGAATTTACATTCACAAAAAAATCTGACAGACGTGGCTTATGTCTTTAAGGGCCAGGGTATTATGTGCAGTTGAGAAAATACGACCAATGCATCTCTGTTCTATGTTAATAACTCACTGTATATGAGAGAAAGTTTTAGAACAGACAAATAAATGTAATTTAGTGAAGTAAAATGACATGTAATAACATTTTACGAGCATTATACATATTTTATTTATGTCCAGAGGCAAGGGCGTAGGAGCCCTAGGGAGACAGGGGGGAGACACAAGTCCCCCCCCCCCCCCAATGTTAGAAGCAGGTCAAATTAATAATTATCCAAAATTAATAATAATAATAATAGGCAAGAGTTTAATTTAGAAAAATGATTCCCCAGATTTGTCGAGGGACTTTTATTTTGAAAAAGCCTCTGTTGCTGGAACTTGTGTCACTTCCTCAGTCCCCACTGACTGCTTTGTTCTCACTCTACAAGCAGTGTGGCAGTGTGTGAATGAGAGAAAAAGCACTGTGCAGCACCACCTTCATTACTCACCGCACCGGGTAAAGTAATTGTTTTTGCAACAACAAAGTCAGTTTAAGTTAAAAAGTTTATGGATGTGAATAAACTTTGATATAGAACGAACATGAGCAACCATACGCTTTCTCCTGGCTAGTAGCTTGTTAGCTTTACATTTACAGTTTAGTCATTTTTAGCTGTGTCAGGATATATCTAACAAGCTAACGCTGGCTAGTTCTGGCATAGCTTGAATACATCTCAGTTCTCCAAGCTGATAGAGTTCATGGATAGATGATCTGTCATAGCGTGAATACATCTGAGTTATCATATATGATCTCTGATGAAATGATAGCATCTTAAGTCAAGAAGGTATGTATTGCATGTGTCAACTTCATGCAGGAGAGAGGCAGCCATGATGATGTTACATTTTTGATAATTGTGTAGAGCAGAGATTGATTCCTTTCAGTTTGAACTTTAATACCTACTTAACATGTTGTTTTTTTCAAAGTTAACTGTGTATTTTGCGGGTTATTATTACAGTATAATAACTGTATTTTAAGTTGAAAATATCACGTTAAGTTTCAAACCAAAAAGTATGTAGAGCAGCGGTATAAAAATACTAGGAAATGAATCATACAGTAGCAGAGAAAGAGTTCAAAATGGTTGTTTAATTTAATATATCCACATTAAGTCACACTGGCATTCAGTACTGTATGAATGGCCCTCAGACTGATGGACTATCAGAGTAAGTGCCCCTCTGCAAGGCCCCCCTTATCCTTGTACCTTTGCCCATTTGTAAGTTAACAATTTATCTCTATCCTTTTCTGGAAAGTCACTACAAATTAGCATTTAAACCCTGATTAATCCCCCCCCCCCCCAATCCTACCCTCCCCCAGCCTTATATAATTCATTTTAGTCTTATTTTCAAATACTTGTAGAAGGAATGACAGAGATAGACAATAATAACCTACATTTAATAGATTGTGCTGATTTCCATAGTTGTGTCACCGTTGCAAGTCTTAAGGCTATCCAGTAAAGTAATGTCAATGAAACAAACCGACTGTCATCCAAGTAATATTAATGTGTTGCTTTGTTGGTATTGATTTATTTCAGGTGATTTTGCCAGATGGGTCACAGTACTAACTTTGAACTCTTTGTCATTCCCTGGGCAATAGTTACGCATTTATCAAATGGCCGCAATTACGGATGGACCTCTCGACGCACACACACACACCCGCACCCCCCCCCGCTCCACTCCCTCTGAACAGCTGGGGGTGTTTGCTGTGTGAGTGGGTCACCTCCTCTCCACTCTCTCTCACACCATACCGTCTGTGTTTGTACCGTCTGTGTTTGCTCCGCGTTCCAGTTCAAACAGACAATGTTTCCATCCCCAGCTCATTCAACCATACTCAAAGCCTGGCTTTTGTTGCTAACACACACTGCGGCGAGAGAGAGAAAGCCTAAGAGCAGAGTTACTTGAAAAACAAGAGCCTCAGTTCATTGAGAAATCAATCGGAATCCTAGTAATGTACCGAATATGTTCTCTCAACGTTCTGTGTCATCTATTGACAATGTGTTGGTATTCCAAGCACTTTCTCACACCATATGAGCATGCTGAGTATGTCTTGGGTGCTCTGCAGAAGAGAGATATGTACAGCGCTAGGTCAAATAAATTATATTACTTTTCAGCTTGTTTCAGCATACGGTTTGCATCTCTTTCCCCTACGTCTCACTCTCTTACTGTAACATCTACCCTGTCCTTAATTGATTCTCACGGTTTATCTTTAACATTGTACTTGGGTGTTTTTAAGGATCTTATTCCAATATGGGATGGGCTGATATGTTTAGCAATAAGATTGTGGTTTTCTTTCTTGGCATTGCGACAAGGTACTTTCATTTATATAATCATAACGTTGATATCGGGGCCGGCAGGTCCTCTGTTATTGCCTCACGCCCAGTGATGGCTTGGCAACGCAGCAAGAGAGGGAGCCTTCTATTGGACTAACGTATTACTGCATGATTGAGAAAGTACAGCCAGTTTTTCCTGACTTCTAAGCCCATGCCATTCTCAAAGCTCAAGGGTCATGCGCAGTACACTACATACATAGTCGACAATTTGTTGAACAAGTTTACTTCAAAACCATTTGCTAGCTTTTATGCTACAGTATACTATTGCTACAGGGCAAAGGTTATAGCCAACACAGAGCCAACAAAAGTTTTCATGGTCAGGTCACATGGGCAGACAAAACTGCTGTTCCTATGCTTAAACACATAGTTTGAATATACTGTGCTGTACATCACAGCAGTCTACACAACACACTGTAACAAATTGCTGTTAATTTACAGCAACACATTTACAGTTATCTACTGTAATTCCATATTACAGTACAGTATTGTAAAGAGCAATGCATTATGGGGGCTCAATGGCATTCCACTACACTGCTGTGGGCGGGGGGGGAACTCTAGCTCATTAAAATATTTGGAGAAGTGCCTCGTAAGAGGCTGTTAGTGAGAATGCTGTACCCCACAAAACACAGTACTGTATTTTTATTTTTCTGAAAATCTTTTCTTGTAACTATACAATAATTTACTGGCTACTGTCTTGCCAGTAATTCACTGTAATTCACTACCACCCCACAGAATACAGTGCCGTACCATATTTTGGCAGCGCCAAAAGTCTTTTGGAACGCTAGTGGGTGCATGGTTTTGTTATTTCCATCTCAGGAACATATTTTGAGGCGTGCCTCGCAAGAGGTTATATTTGTTGCACCTGTTAGTGAGAGCGCTGTACCAAGTTAACTGAAATGTGATGGTAATTCCCTAGCAATTTATTGTGGACTGATCAGAGTGGTAGCAAGTCTTAAACTTTAATGGTTGAGTGTTTAGCCTTGTTGTTCTGTTCTGTTTTGCCCTTTAGTCACTGCCAGTTTGGAAGCCTTTGTTTAGGCCTCTACAAGTGATATAAAATACAAAATATTCATTCGTATGCTGTAATATATAATTACAAATTCACTTCTAGTAAATACTGTAATTGTATTACAATACAGTACTGTATTGCTGTTTTGCTGTATATGTACTGCACCATTCTGTAAATGATGGTGCAATGTGGAAAACAATTGTGGGAGGATTCACTGGCTCATTAACATACACTATATATACAAAACTATGTGGACACCCCTTCAAATTAGTGGATTTGGCTATTTCAGCCACACCTGTTGCTGACAGTTGTATAAAATCGAGCACACAGCCATGCAATCTCCATAGACAAAAATTGGCAGTAGAATGGCCTTACTGAAGGCTTACTACTGAAAGCTCAGTTACTTTCAACGTGGCACCGTCATAGGATGACACCTTTCCAACAAGTCAGTTCATGAAATGTCTGCCCTGCTAGAGCGGCTCCGGTCTACTGTAAGTGCTGATATTGGGAAGTGGAAACGTTTAGGAGTAACAAAGGCTCAGCCACAAAGTGGTAGGCCACACAAGCTCACAGAACAGCGTAAAAATGGTCTGTCCTCGGTTGTAACACTCACTACTGAGTTCCAAACTGCCCCTGGAAGCACAAGGACTGTTCATCGGGAGCTTCATGAAATGGGTTTCCATGGCCGAGCAGCCGCACACAAGCCTGAGAACACCATGCGCAATGCCAAGTGTCAGCTGGAGTGGTGTTAAGCTCACCACCATTGGACTCTGGAGCAGTGGAAACACGTTCTCTGGAGTGATGAATCACACTTCACCATCTGGCAGTCCGATAGATGAATCTGGATTTGGTGCATGCCAGGACAACGCTAACCTGCCCAAATGCATTGTGCCAACTGTAAAGTTTGGAGGAGGAATAATGGTCTGGGGTTGTTTTTCATGTTTCGGCGAGGTCCCTTAGATCCAGTGAAGGGAAATCTTAATGCTACAGCATACAATTACATTCCAGACGATTCTGTGCTTCCAACTTTGTGGCAACAGTTTGGGGAAGGCCCTTGACTCTTTCAGCATTCCCCGGTGCACAAAGCGAGGCCCATACAGAAATAGTTTGTTGAGATCAGTGTGGAAGAACTTGACTGGCCTGCACAGAGCCCAGACTTCAACCCCATTGAACACCTTTGAGATGAATTGGAACGCCGACTGCGAGCCATGCCTAATCGCCCAACATCAATGCCCGACCTCACTAATGCTCTAATGCTAATGCACTAATGGCTGAATGGAAGCAAGTCCCCACAGCGATGTTCCAACATTTAGTGGAAAGCCTTCCCAGAAGAGTGTAGGCTGTTATAGCAGCATAGGGGAGAACAACTCCATATTAATGCCCATGATTTTGGAATGAGATGTTCAACGAGCAGGTGTCCACATACTTTTGGTGTGTTTCGCCTTTTAAGTAGCTATATTTTTGTTGCACCCATTAGTGGGAATGCTGTACCAATTGAACAGAAATAGTTGAAGTCGGGAGTTTACATACACTTAGGTTGGAGTCATTAAAACTAATTTTTCAAACACTTTACAAATTTATTGTTAACAAACTATAGTTTTGTCAAGTCGTTTAGGACATCTACTTTGTGCATGACACAAGTAATTTTTCCAACATTTGTTTACAGACATTATTTCACTGTATCACAATTCCAGTGGGTCAGAAATGTACATACACTAAGTTGACTGTGCCTTCAAACAGCTTGGAAAATTCCAGAAAATTATGTCATGGCTTTAGAAGCTTCTGATAGGCTAATTGACATAATTTGAGTCAATTGGAGGTGTACCTGTGGATGTATTTCAAGGCCTACCTTCAAACTCAGTGCCTCTTTGCTTGACATCATGGGAAACTCAAAAGAAATTAACCAAGAATTGAGAAAAAAATATTGTAGACCTCCACAAGTCTGATTCATCATTGGGAGAGATTTCCAAACGCCTGAAAGTACCACGTTCATCTGTACAAACAATAGTATGCAAGTATACACAACATGTGACCATGTAGCCGTCATACCGCTCAGGGAAGGATACGTGTTCTGTCTCCTAGAGATGAACATACTTTGGTGCGAAAAGTGCAAATCAATGCCAGAACAGCAAAGGACCTTGTGAAGATGCTGGAAGAAACAGGTACAAAAGTATCTATGTCCACAGTAAAATGAGTACTATATCGACATAACCCGAAGGGCCGCTCAGCAAGGAAGAAGCCATTGCTCCAAAACCGCCATAAAAAAAGCCAGACTACAGTTTGCAACTGCACACGGGGACAAAGACTCTACTTTTTGGAGAAATGTCCTCTGGTCTGATGAAACAGAAATAGAACTGTTTGGCCATAATGACCGTCGTTACGTTTGGAGGAAAAGGGGGGAGGCTTGCAAGGATGGAAACTTATGTGGATATATTGAAGCAACATCTCAAGACATGAGTCAGGATGTTAAAGCCTGGTCACAATGGGTCATCCAAATGGACAATGACCCCAAGTTGTGGCAAAATGGCTTAAGGACAACAAAGTCAAGCTATTGTAGTGACCATCACAAAGCCCTGACCTCAATCCTGTAGAAAATTTGTGGGCAGAACTGAAAAAGCGTGTGCAAGCAAGGAGGCCCACAAACCTGACTCAGTTACACAAGCTCTGTCAGGAGGAATGGACCAAACTTCACCCAACTAAATGTGGGAAGCTTGTGGAAGGCAATCAAAAACGTTTGACCCAAGTTAAACAATTTAAAGGCACTGCTACCACATTCTAATTGAGTATATGTAAACTTCTGACCCACTGGGAATGTGATGAAGGAAATACAAGCTGAAATAAATCATTCTCTATACTATTATTCTGACATTTCACATTCTTAAAATAAAGTGGTGATCCTAACTCACCTAAGACAGGGAATTGTGAGAAACTGAGTTTAAATGTATTTGGCTAAGGTGTATGTAACCTTCCTACTTAAACTGTATGTGGCAGTCGTGCCCTAACAATTCAATGTGTATAGGGATCAGATTAGTGGCAGCAAGTCTTAAGCTGTTACTGGTTGAGTGTTTTACCCTGTAATTAGAGCCAGTTTGAAAGCCTTTGTTCAGGCCTCTAGAAGTGCAAGTGGTTAAAACAAAAGTAATCATACATATGCTCTAAAATACAGATAACCAACAGCCAACCTGCATGCACCAATCCCATGTAATTACAGTAAAATAAAAATATGATTACAGTAGCATTTCCTAGTGGGAAACGAAGCGTCCTGAAGCATTGACGCTTTACAGCCAATTGTTTCGAAAATAGGTTCATTACGCAAGGCTTTGATCAACACTGTGTACACTAGTGGCACCTGCTGGTCAAAAGAATTTAGAGCAGCCATTTATTATAGATGACATCCAACACTCCCTAGCACGTGCGCAGCGTAACCTTCAGACGTCATTCAGCATGTGCTTCTGATAAAGTGATACAGGCATCAAACGTAACATCAAGAACATTTACTTTCTAAGAGTATAGTTGGATAATTTTACAGTATTGTACTGTATCGTTGTTCTGATATTACAGTAAATTACAGGAAGATGGTGACAAGTTACTGTGAATATTACAGTAATTTACTTGGCACTTGCCAAGGATGGGCATCTTCTTCTGTGAGTTTTAACTGCGTTTGGCCTCCAATATGTTGCATTATCGACCCCAACTGAACTATAGTACAGATCTAGTACACTTTGGGATGCAAAAATATAATTAAGTTCAAATATACATAGATTTTAAGTTCCCTACCAATACTCATTAAAACCCATCGACAATGGCCTGAGAGGACAGGACACTACCACTCAACACACTCTGCAACTCTTCTGATGTCAAATCTCGTACCCCAAAAAATACTTCTCTGCAGCTGCCACCACAACATCTATTTTCTGTTATTTACATTCCATTTCTGCGGTACTGTTGATAGCCATTCCTATGAACGCTAAGAAGCCAATCTTACTGAAGCATATACCACTCATTGGCCTATCCCTCTGTGCTGGTACATATCTACTATTCAGAATCCTTCACCCTTGACTCGCCCTCTACTTTCTTCACTGCCTCAGTATACAACACCTTTTACACTACTCTGACTCTGGCCACCTCAACCTCTCTGTCTCGCACCGGACACTTCCCATCCCCAGCAAAATGTGCACCCCCTACAGTTGACACACACAACTTTATTCACCGAAATGACAAAATCCTCTATCCCATGCCCTCCTGCGCAGTTCCCACATCTTGAAATCTCCCTCCTACACACTTCTACGACCATAAACGTTGCACCTGATTCGCCACAAACGCCACAAACAGGATAACTAACACGAACTTGTCGGGTAAAGACTCTGACTCAAATACAAAACACCTTGAAGAACGGTTACAGGAACGTTTTACTTGCTATGACTGTGATATGCGTTATTTTAATCAACCTTAGCTAAGTCGCTCTGGACAAGAGCGTCTGCTAAATGACCAAAACGTCAATGTAAAAATGAACACTTACAAAGCACACTGCTGGGTATAATTCTTATGAGCTCCGCCCTCAAACTATTAGTATTTTGATCAAGTTTGGCTTCTTTGGGGGTGGTAATTAGATTTATACCCAGCAGTGTGCTTTGCAAGTGTTCATGTTTACATTTACGTTTTGGTCATTTAGCAGTCACTCTTATCCAGAGTGAATTCAACTATGGCAGATAAACGAGAACATTTCACTCATAGCAAGCAAAAATATGATTTCTGTTACCGAGAATGTTGTTATAGTTGTAAATTTACTGCTATACTATAAAAACATGTATTTGAATTACTGTATTCAAAATAAACTGTTATGCCATACTTGAGTTGCAATTAAGACAAATTAAGTACAAATGTCATAATAAGTATATAAACTATTGAAATACCTTTATCAAACGCATGTCACAGAAATACTGCCCATCGTTGGCACTAGCTGCCTGCACTGTAAATCTGCAACGGTTTCCAATCTACTGCGTTTCCGGTAATGCACTGTAAATTCTTGAAATACAACATGTTGCTGTTGTCAGGTGCTGTAAATTTGTGTTTCAATAAAGCCTTCTGTGCTGCCAGTAATTGACTGTAAAAATATTGATATAAAATATTTTACACTGCAGTATCTGAGTTGTGCTATTGTGCTTCTGACCTACAGTATTATACGTGAGGTGGATGTCCTAGCCTTCTTTAGTTCTAGTGTGACCTAGTGTGTGTGTTCTCTCTGGCCTCAGGTTTGGTATGGTGCTGTATGTCAAACACAGGTGCCTTTGTTGTGTCTGTCTGCAGTCCAGGAGAGTGCTTCTGCCTCCACAGGGCTTCACACACAAAGGAATGTTTAGAGGGATATATTACACACTGACTGCTTGTTTGTCTGGGACCTCGCAATAGCAACCTGACAATATCCCAGTCAAGTCAGGGAAGGATTTCAACCTCTACAGTAGAATGAATGTTGAACCTTTTTCACGGGATTTGTTGTTAAATGTTAGGACATGACTTTAAAAAAGACACAAAAAGTTCTCAATGTCTTCTAGCTACCATTTGTACTCAACACACACCCTATTTCAACCCCTGTCTTGTAGATGGTCCGTGGTGAACCCCAAGTTCCTCTCCCAGTGTTTGCGAGTTGATGAAAAGGCTGCTTTGTTGTGTTTCAGTAATGGAGCGTCACATTGAGCTTTCCTCACAGAAATGACTGTTATTTCAACTCAAGACAGTTTAGTGCTTGTGGTTTGTCTGTCTGTCCTCCTGTCTGTCTGTCTATTTGCCCCCTGGCTTTTCCTCAGCCATGTGAGACTGAGGATTTTCCATCCTCAGTTTCCGCAGTGACAGAAGAGTGACAGTCACTATGGGCGACCCAGATTCCCCACTGAGAGGCTGAAGTCTAGTGGAACTGCAAGCAGAAAGCCTGCTGGGGGTTTTGGTGACTGAAGGTCAAAGGACACATTTGGGTTCTGTTGTTGGAGTTTGTCTGTGGTTGCGGTGACGATTATTTTCTCCTCTCCCCTCCTCCTTGGCTATTTTGTTTCTTATTTTCATCTGTGTCGCTCAGTCTGCTGTCTCCATCTTGTTTCTCTCCAGTGTGTGGCCGAGGTGACAACAGATGGAGACGGACTCGGAGAGGGAGCCATTTTCAAGTCTACACTGAAGCCATTACCTCAGCTGCCACAGAGATGACAATGACATTTTCAGTCACCGCGTAACTCAGCTATAAACTGGAGCTGTTTGACATGAAAGGCATCTATTTCGTTTTATGTTGCTGTGGTGCATGAGTTCAATACATGTGTTTTCTTTGACAATTAAGAAGACAGTTTGGTCTGTAGTTAAACAATTACTCAGAGGCCACACTTAAGTGTAAAACAGACCACCGTCAGGTCCTGCATGCATGAGGCCTGTCTAGAGAGACTCACTGGGGAGCCAGTGATTATACAGTGTGATATGTTTATGTGGAATAAGTTGCAATGACTTCATTCCAGAGGCCCTCTTGAGGCCTTCTTTTTACACTGTAAAACAAGCTGGGATCAATAATTAGTATAGCAAGCATAACTCGGCAACAAATCAAATCAAATGTGATTTGTCACACACGCCGAATACAACAGGTTACAGTGAAATGCTTACTTACAAGCCCTATAGCCCGATAGTTAGTATAGTTCGTATACTGAGGCCCTCAGTAACCTATTAAAACCAGACGGCGATATACAAAACACAGCTTACCTTGTGACACACTGTCTAAGAAACGGTTAGTTTAGATAATACCTCATTTAGCCTCTGTTGCTGTGAATAAATAAATACAGATGCACATATAAATGCTGAAGTGACTGTTGTGAAGAGAGGCTAGAAATAGCATGCAGTGGCTCCAAACACTGTGTCCCTGGGAATTTATTTCTTCTTCACTGAATTTATTTGCTTTATGGTCAAATCGGCCACCTCCGTATCTGGCGAAGTCAATGTTACACCAGGGAGTGGTTGGCTATGAGTGGATTAAGACTTTTCCATTGACCAGCGGTTTACAGAGGTTATAATCTTGGGTCCCATTGAGTGATTTCCCGTTAAGCCCAGGAAAGCTGTCAAATGTTACTTACTGGAATCCAATGGAATTTGTAGCTAGCGCTGAGTCGTTGGCAGTGATGTACATGGACACAAAGCTCACAGGAAGTTGCAAATAGGACTGTCTGTGGACAATGAGGTTCTCTTTTATATAGTATTGAACAGAACAGAACAGAACAGAACAGGGCAATAAACTAGTATTTATTTTATCATGTTTTACTGAAAACATGGCTGTAATGGCTCCCAAACGTACACAGATCTGGCGCCGAGTGTTGTTGGACAGATGAATAATTTCTTAACCAAGAGATTTAATCATTTGAGGGATATATTGAAGCTAGCGGGTGGTGGGTCTAACCCTGGCAGTCTTGCATGATATTCAGACCTGCCTTTCATGCACATTGTCATTCTATGCATGATAAAATAATATATATCTCATCATGTCTGTGTGGTTCAATACAGCGAAGTCTTAAAGCAATGTGTTGTACACTATATGTTTCGATATTTAACCTCTTGTATTTTGTTGCCATTTTTCTGTTCGAATGTTTGAGTAGCTGGCCATTACTGTATGTTGGTGAATGCGCGCTTCTGTAACGCCATAGTAACACACACGCCCACTGCCATAGTCAAATATTTTCCATTCGAGCTGTCTTCATCACCCATGGAATGTCCTCCACCATTGCATTGAGAGATCAGTCAGTCTGCTTGTTGAGTAATGGCTCGAAAGAGAAAACCAGGTCGTCAGAGAGAAACGGAAGTAAAGAAGAAGCCTCCCCGTAGATGAAGACAGAGTAGGGCGAACAGATCTCAAATGGACTAAAATGGTCCAACATTTATTCAGGGAGAACGCTGTATGCCTAGCCAGTAATATCACCACAGATGAAGAAAGGTGATGTGTATTATGTGCTATAGGTGGGATGATTTTGCATTTGTTCTATTTTGAGAAGCCAAGTGGATAAACCTTTGCAGGAAATTCAAACGGCAGATCATACAGGATTCACACACACACACACACACACACACACACACACACACACACACACACACACACACATACACGCCTGCTCACACACACACACACACACACACACACACACACACACACACACACACACACACACACACACACACACACACGCCTGCTCACACACACACACACATACACACACACACACACACACACACACACACACACACACACACACACACAATGGAAGACAAGATCCATTAGATTTTACAATGCAACTTATTTTCAGCACAAGATTTGATTTAACGCCTTGAATTCATATGAAGTTTTATTAACAATGCCCACCTGAGGGTGCTATACCCTAAGTATTCACAGTAAGTTGAGCAGGAGGTCCTGATTCAAACGCCCCCAACAGTGGAGTGGATCTGAGCTGGAGGTACAACCGTCCTCCAGTCACTCCGCCATCTTAATTGCAGCGGTCTTAGTAGGAACGCCTCGCGCCATTATCGAGGCGTTTTCACGCCACATCGACGGCTAACTCGCCTTAATAACTGGGGCTTAATTTCTATGAAGTGTGAATAGGTGGGTGGGGTGGGTGGTGGTTCTGTTGACTTTTGACATTGTCTGTGTCAATTATTATCATAGCATATGCTTACTGTACACTAAAGACACTGGTTAAGAGCACATATGTTCCATATTCTTATTCTTATTTGCTACAGTCAGGCAACATGTGGAGGGTTGGGTTGAACTCACTGTCTGCATGTGATCATTTATCACTAATTTATAGTAAGCACTACCTTCCCTTGTCCTCAGGCTCACAGAGTATCTGGATTTGTTTTTTTTTAATATTTAAAACTGTATATCAACCCCAGTATTTTCTCAGTTGGTCGTTGAGACCTTTCTCTGAGACTGCTGTTGTGTGCGCCAAATGGCAGACTATTCCCTATAGTGTTATGGGCCCTGGACAAAAGTAGTTCACTATTAAGAGAATGGGTGCCATTTGGGATGCAGACCTGGTGTTGCATAACACAAAGTCTGGTGAAAGCCTCATCTCCCCCCACCCTCAACTCCTCTCTCCCCCTGACTGGGTACTTTGATTCCCCCTTCCATCTCTTTCTGTCTCACTGTTAAAGTGGGTCTAAACTTACAGATTTAGCCTCGGTTTCAGTCGTTCCTCACTAGGAAATGCAACTAAGAACGAGATTTGGGTCGCGAAGGCGTGTTTTGATGTGGGTGTCTCCTATGTGTGTGTGTGCTTGCATGTGGGAAGTGTTTGTACATTCACTCTGCCAAAACAGTATACAGTTACAGTCATTCACCCTTCTAGATAACCTGAAACAGCCTAACTACAGTTTGTGTCTGGAAGTAGCCAACTTCTTTCTCCAATTACCTTCAGCCGGGCCGGTGTGCAACCGTGGCAGAGTTGGAGCTGACTTTGGATAGATCTCTGGGGCTAGTTAGGAACCGTCAACAGGGGCAGTTCCTAACTAGCTACTTACATGCATACTTTTCCCTCTGAAGGTCTGCTGAACGCAAACTTGAACATTGTGAAAATTCTGTGCAACTTCCAGCGTGCGTTGGCTGTGAACACTGAGGCTGTACCTGCTTTAAGTTACAGTTTCAACAGTGGCCATGTAGGCTACTGTGGCTATTTGGTTGTATTGTAGGCCTACCAGAGTGTCCTACCATCAAAAACAGTCAAATACATTAACTTGTTCATCCACTTGTTCTTCAGATGAGGAGGTGACTGAAAATGTTGTTGCAAGAAACCACTTTACAAAATAAATTATTACAGAGAATCACAAATGATGCTACTCTCTGCCTATTGGCTACTTAGCTTATTCAAGCCTGTCTCAAAATACAACACAAGACAAAAGAAATCTAAATGTACACATTTTGAGCTCTTGTAAGAAGCAATCACTCCCCTATTGCTGACTACAAATGATCTATAACTGGGCTAATAGCTCACTAAATAGCAATGTATTTTAACAAAATGTGCACATGCAGCTCTTGCTTTGATCCTAAAACAATCTACTCACGACCGCTCATGCTGTAAACAGAGTCCAGTTCAAGGTAAATATCACAGATCCATATATGGCAATGATCTATTTTTATATAGGTTTACTGCAGCTTTGATTGTTTATGCTGCACTGGTCTATGTACAGTACGGGCTGCGTAGTGCGTGTCAATGCAATAGAATCCTATCCAATGTATTCAACATCTCTTGCATACTTTGTTTTGTTTCGGTATGTTGCATTGAAAGTGACTAATATTGTGTTGATTCAATCACAATTGCCACAGTAAAGGGAAACATTAATAGTGTTAACAGGGAAAACTTTAGAACAGTGGTCACCAACCTTTGAGTCAATAGTCAAAATGCAAGCCGAGATCTACTGCTCAGATTTTTTATTAACGTGACTTAAAAAGTGTAGGCCTATGCGATATTAACCAATGAAAAACAGTACTGTAGCAATGAGGTTTGTAAGCTATAGGTCCAATACATTATCACCTCATATTTATTGAATTGCCCTGTCAAAGCAATGTTGTTCGGGCTATTTTTGTAAAAAAAAAAAAAAAATTAAACGAGGTAGGCTACATGATTACACAGGTAGTAGATCTGTTGTTGTATTACTTGTGAAGCACAGCTGAGTGAGCATACACTTAAATAATTAGCTTTTTATTTTCATATGCCTGCATCTGATGGCCAGTCTCAGTGGAGGGAAAAGAGCAGCAGACTGAGGGGTCCGCCTCTCAACATCCCTCCGCTCTTCCATTCCTCCACTGACACTGACCAGAAAGTATCCCTATCCTCCTACTGATGGCAAAACTCAAGAAGCATCTGCCTCATGCACAAATTCATGTTATTACTCCTATGAACAGAGAAAGTCAAATATCCCTCGATATTTAAAAAGACTCAAGCGGCTAATAATAATAACAACGCAAGCCTGTCGAGTTGATACACTTCCCTACTCATTCATGACTCCTGCACTGCTTGAGTGGGGCGCTGAGTGGAAATGAGAAGGACATGCATTTTAGGGCTTATTAAAGTGTTGACAGCGCTGAGTAAGAACTTAAACTTGAACTCGCTCATAAGAACAGCGTCTCTTTGCTGTATTCGTTGACGGTTTCTGTAATATACAGGTATTAGCACACTGAGGCAGGGATGTGGTTGCAACATCAGATGTCATGGGTCAAGTGGAAGTACAGATGATCACGAGGAGTAATTAGTAACAGCGCCACCCTCATGCCCTCCAGGGAAGTACATGTACATACATGACATTTCCCTTCTTTTTTTAGTATTTAATGTTCTTTCTTTCAACTCAGTGTTTCACATTGAAACAATATGCAAAACAATAATATTTTTTCAACATAACCTAAGATATCAAAGTTGTCATCACATTGTTATTGTTAATGTATTTTCAATGTTATTATTATTATTTTTTTTAACAGTCTTTTCAATATAGTCTTTTCAGTACTGGTAGCATTTTGGCATTCTGATAGCGAAATCATAGCGAGTTGATTTCACTGGTGTGTCAGTGTCTACATTGTTGCTTTCCACTGTTTTGTTTTCGTGTTGTTGGTGATGGAGAACCCACTAGTGAGTAGTTTTCTTCCAGGCTAACACTTGTTTCAGGTTCTCTTTCCACAGGATAAGGTAAGTCCATTATGGTGTCTCTCTGGGTGTGTTGTTTCGTGTGTTTTTAACAGGAGTCTCCGGTTCCTTCTGTAGATTCTCTCTTGTTTGGTGTTTGTACTACGTATGACCTTGGTTGGTCGTGTTTTTCAGGTACAATTGCTGGTTGCCATTTGCTATCTTATCTGATCCTGACTCGTTCTCCTTCCTTCATGACCAAAAGCTTACGTGTGCCTTGGTCAAATTAGTTTTCTGTCTCTGTTGTCTGCTTGTAAAACGGCTCCTAACAATTTATTCTTTATTTATTTTTTATTTAATCTTTATTTAACCAGGTAGGCTAGTTGAGAACAAGTTCTCATTTACAACTGCGACCTGGCCAAGATAAAGCAAAGCAGTTCGACACATACAACAATGCAGAGTTACACATGGAATAAACAAACATACAGTCAATAATACAGTAGAAAAAAGTCTATATACAGTGAGTGCAAATGAGGTTGGATAAGGGAGGTAAAGGCAATAAATAAGCCATGGTGGTGAAGTAACTACAATACAGCAATTAAAACACTGGAGTGATAGATGTGCAGAAGATGAATGTGCAAGTAGAGATACTGGGGTGCAAAGGAGCAAGATGAATAAATAAATACAGTATGGGGATGAGGGAGTCGGATGGGCAATTTACAGATGGGCTATGTACAGGTGCAGTGATCTGAGAGCTGCTCTGACAGCTGGTGCTTAAAGCTAGTGAGGGAGGTTTTTGCAGTTCGTTCCAGTCATTGGCAGCAGAGAACTGGAAGGAAAGGCGGCCAAAGGAAGAATTGGCTTTGGGGGTGACCAGTGAGATATTACCTGCTGGAGCGCATGCTAAGGGTGGGTGCTGCTATGGTGACCAGCGAGCTGAGATAAGGCGGGGCTTTACCTGGCAGAGACTTGTAGATGACCTGGAGCCAGTGGATTTTTTGGCGAGTATGAAGCGAGGGCCAGCCAACGAGAGCGTACAGGTCGCAGTGGTGGGTAGTATAAGGGGCTTTGGTGACAACACGGATGGCACTGTGATAGACTGCATCCAATTTGTTGAGTAGAGTGTTGGAGGCTATTTGTAAATGACATCGTCAAAGTCGACGATGGGTAGGATGGTCAGCTTTACGAGGGTATGTATGGCAGCATGAGTGAAGGATGCTTTGTTGTGAAATAGGAAGCTGATTCTAGATTTAATTTGGATTGGAGATGCTTAATGTGTGTCTGGAAGGAGAGTTTACAGTCTAACCAGACACCTAGGTATTTGTAGTTGTCCACATATTCTAAGTCAGAACGGTCCAGAGTAGTGATGCTGGACGGGCGGGCAGGTGTGGGCAGCGATCGGTTGAATAGTATGCATTTAGTTTTACTTGCATTTAAGAGCAGTTGGAGGCCACGGAAGGAGAGTTGTATGGCATTTAAGCTCGCCTGGAGGTTAGTTAACACAGTGTCCAAGGAAGGGCCAGAGGTATACAGAATGGTGTCATCTGCGTAGAGGTGGATCAGAGAATCACCAGCAGCAAGAGCGACATCATTGATGTATACAGAGAAGAGAGTCGGCCCGAGAATTGAACACTCTGGCACTCCCATAGAGACTGCCAGATGTCCGACAACAGGCCAACCAAACAATCTCTTTGATGTCAGAATCTTTGTCTTCAGCCTTCTTGCCATTAGTAGTTGTGCAGGTGAGAGACCTACTTCATCCAGGGGTGTGTTTCTGTACTGAAGGAGAGGTATGTAGGATCTCCGTTGCTGTCTTGTGCTTTTTTTCAACTGGTTCTTCACAGTCTGAACTGCTCTCTCAGCTTGGCCGTTTGGCAGTGAAGACAGTTGGTGAATTCAAATGTTTGAATTCCCAGCTGGTAGAGAACTCTGAAATTTCTTGACTCACCAACGGTCTTACATTGTCGGAGCACAAAACGACGGGTACCCCATGCCTTGCGAATATGCCTCATGACTTTAGTGCTGTAATGATGTGTTTACTTGTTGTCCTACTGAGCTTGGAGATTTCTGGGTATTTTAAGAAGTAATCCACGCATAGAAGATATTCTTTGTCTCTGTAATGGAAGAGGTCCACTCCAATTTTGGTCCAAGCTCTCTCTGGGACTGGATGAGACATGATTATTTTTGTGTGTGTTGCAGACTGCACATTTTGTTACAACATATTCAGTATGTTTAGGCATGCCTGGCCAGAACAGAACATCACTTGTTCGTTCCTTACATTTGTGTGCTTTATTGATTTTTTCCCCATAATTTCATCTCTCATTTTCTGAGGAATGACACGTTTTTAACTTTTGAACAGCAGTCCATCCGAGTATGTCAAGTCCTTTCTGAAGGTCCAGTAGTGCTGTATTTGCTTTGCAACTTTCCCTCACGTTTATGGCCATAATTTCTTAACTGTTTCTGTGAACAGTCTTAACTCTTCATCTTCTGCTGTTGCTGTTTTGAATTGCTGCAGTTTCTCTTCGGAAACCAGGACGATGATGAGCGATGTGGTTTACATCAATCTCACCATCCAGCAATTTCTCTCTCTGCTCCTTCAGGCACGCTCGCTCAGTGATGTGCTTCACCTTTCCTGGTTTGTATGTCACATGTGAACTGTATCTCTGTAGTCTCATCAGCATGCTCTACAGTCTGGCTGGTGCTTTCTGGAGCGACTTCTTGAAGAAAGTTTCCAAGGGCTTGTGGTCTGACTCCACCAGGATCAGTTTTCCATACAGGCATTGATGAAACTTCTTGCAGTCATTACACTAATCGCCAGTAGATCTTTTTCGATCTCTTTTGATAGTCTGTGAGGAATCTTAACCCATATGCGATTGGCTGACCATCTTGCAGGATCACAGTTCCCAAGCCTTCTGAGCTTGCACCCACAGATAGTCCCTGTTATTTTATATTTTTATTTTTTTACATCGTAGTACTTTAACACTGGTGCATTGCTGACAAGAGTTTTCAAGCTTTTGAAGCTCTGACTCCCAGTGCCACTGAACTTCTCGTTTCAGCTGTTGTCTCAGTGGTGCGCAGACATCTGAGATATTTGGGAGGAACTTTGTGAGATATTGCAACATTCCCATGAACCTCTGAAGCGCTGCTTCGTCCTCTAGCTCTGGCATTTCTTGTATCGATCTGACCTTTTTTGGAATCTGGTTTCAGGCCTTCTTTGCGTAAAACATGTCCAATGTAGCGAATTGCTGTCATTCTGATTTTGCACTTGTCCTTATTCAGTTTCAAGTTGATGCTTCTCAGTCTCTCTAGTAGCTGTCTCAGTCCCCGGTCATGCTGCTCTGTGTCATCACCCCAGACAGGAATGTCATCCATGATGTTAACGACACCTTCCAGACCTTCCAAAGGCTGGGCGAGGCTACACTGGAACGCCTCTGTAGCGGACGAGATACCGAACGGCAGTCCCTTTTCATCCAGTCGGATTTGCCAGAATCCTTGGATCTTCATATTCACTCAAAATGTCAGTCTCTGTCCTGTGTTCGAGCTTGAATGTTTTCTCTATTTTTTTTGTATTTTTTTTGTTGAATTTTTGAATTTTTACCCCTTTTTCTCCCCAATTTCGTGGTATCCAATTGTTGTAGTAGCTACTATCTTGTCTCATCGCTACAACTCCCTTACGGGCTCGGGAGAGACGAAGGTTGAAAGTCATGCGTCCTCCGATACACAACCCAACCAGCCGTACTGCTTCTTAACACAGCGCGCCTCCAACCCGGAAGCCAGTCGCACCAATGTGTCGGAGGATACACCGTGCACCTGGCAACCTTGGTTAGCGCGCACTGCGCCCGGCCCACCACAGGAGTCGCTGGTGCGCGATGAGACAAGGACATCCCTACCGACCAAGCCCTCCCTAACCCGGACGACGCTAGGCCAATTGTGCGTCGCCCCACGGACCTCCCGGTCGCGGCCGGTTACGACAGAGCCTGGGCGCGAACCCAGAACTCTGAATGTTTTCTCTATTAAGCCCAATTTGCAGACAAGCTGATCTTCCAAGTATTGCAGGTGCATCTTGTTCTATCCCTTGACATTCCAGTTAAAACTATTTATCTTTAAATTGACATTCAAGCGCCGTTTTGCCTTTTGGCTCCATCTGGTGGCCAGAATATGTCACTAGCTTGCAGTTGGATTTTCACATGGAATCGCCCGTCACGTTCACTTCCCGCATTTTCAAGTTTCTCACAGACTCCTGTATCCAGTTCAACAGTACATTTGTGGTCGATTATTTTCAGTGTTTCTGTCCACTGCTCTTCCTCTGTATTTTTCTCATTGACATCCACTAGCTGATCTACACATTGTACTTTGTTCTGTTTCATTCCAATTGTCCCAATGTCCTCATTTCCTGCTGTCATCTCCCCGTCAATGCCCAAATCCTAAGATTTCCTCTCTGTGTGCGTTTTAGCGTCATGATTTTTTTCTGTGACATGCTTTGCATATCTGACCGTATGCTGGACACTTTTTTTGGTTCATGTTTGTACCCACAACGTGAGCATTCTCCCTGCGGCCTCTCTTTTACTAGCTGTACAGTGTATATGTCTCTCTGCCGGTGCTGTGTTTTCTTTTACTTATGCACCTTGTGAACGGGTACCTCGACTTCATCATGAAGCATTTTCAGCAAGCTCTGGCTCGCATCACTTGCACGTGCAGATGTTGCGATTATTGCGATTTCCTTGTATAACTTTTAAACTTCTGACACCATGTAATATATTAGCACCCTGAGGCAGGGATGCGGGTGGAAGAGCAACGTTTATCAGATGTCAAGTGCAAGTACAGATGATCACACGTAGTAATTTGTAATAGCGCCACCCTCAGGCACTCCAGGTAAGTACATGAACATACATGACAGTTTCTATCTAGCCATGGTTTTAAACGTTTTTAAATCTCACCGTATAAACGGCTGTAGCTTTATTTTATGTGTGCTACCTTACTGCAGACACGTTCATCTGAGCCATCCGATTGGCCAGCGGTAGACCTTTAGTGCACTTGATTTGCTCTTTGGGCCCGCCGGGAAGGCTGAGTTTGTACCTTCAGACACATGAAATGTTTCAAAATGGCAACAGTTCGCCTACCCGGCATGCAGTGCAACTGAATCGGGTGCACCTCCTGACAACAGCCCGAAATTAATTAAAAAAAATACGAACCCAAGGCTTTATCTTTCGGTTCTTTACTGTTTGGCTATCGACCGGTTCGTGATCACTGCTCTAGAAAGATGAGTGAAGTTCAATCTCGTGCTTCTCTCTGTGGGCTTATTTTTCTATGCGGCAGTCTTGGGGCGAGCGCGTGCAGTTTAGAGGGAACATTGCTCACTACTATGACTACAGCCAGATACTTTTTTTTATTCAGTCGCTCTTTAATCACCACTAACCAAAGCTGAGTAGGAGCTACCATCTGCCTGGGGCTTGCACGGCATGGAGCCAGGGCTTGCACGGCACCGCAGCACACATGCATATCATTAATAACTTCATTAGTGCTTCCTGACTACAGCCAAGGCCATGGTTTGGATTGCTAGCTAAAGGAGTGTGTGTGTGTGTGTGTGTGTGTGTGTGTGTGTGTGTGTGTGTGTGTGTGTGTGTGTGTGTGTGTGTGTGTGTGTGTGTGTGTGTGTGTGTGTGTGTGTGTGCGTGTGCGTGCGTGCGTTTGTGTGTTTGTGGGTGCGCGTTTCAACACACTGTGCATGCATGTTTGTGTGATCCATGCCTACATGCATGTGTGTGTCTGCGCATGTGTGTGAGCAAGAGAGGGGTTCTCTTGATTGCATCCACCCCTTGGGGTTCAGAAAACACATCTCCTCCAATGCATCCTTCCACTGTGATGAGAACAATGCGTGCTTGGGACACCCACACCATTCACCATTCCCACTGTGCAGATTGGGTTCCTAACCTCGATAAGGGTTCAAAGACTTTAAAATGATCAAAGATTGACGCTGCACACACTGCATGAAGACAGAATCCATTATAAGGTGAAGTATGCTAATGTGTTGGCTATCACATGTTATTATTGATAGACCGGACCAAAGGGTCTGTTTCACTCTGGAGGAAATCAACTATCTTAGATTATTCTGTACCGGATTGAAAAGGCTAGGTTGTCTCCTCTTATATCTTTGATTGAAATCATGCAATACACGTACACTGTATAATTCATTATCCTTTCCTTCTCTGCTGCATGAGGGAATTTCTAGCACAATCAGTTGGAAGGAAATGAAGCCCCACTGTTAAGAAGAAATACTTTTTTTATTTATTTTACCTTTATTTCTCAGCCAAACGTGAAGAACAAACGGAGCTATTTCGCCTACAAATATACTATTTTTTGGAAAAAAGGAACATGTGCTATCTAACTGGGAGTCTCGTGAGTGAAAACATCCGAAGCTCATCAAAGGTAAACTATTTAATTTGATTGCTTTTCTGATTTCCGTGACCAAGTTACCTGCTGCTAGCTGGACAAAATGCTATGCTAGGCTATCGATAAACTTACACAAATGCTTGTCTAGCTTTGGCTGTAAAGCATATTTTGACAATCTGAGATGACAGGGTGATTAACATTTGTGATTTGGAATATTCTAGGGATATTTATGTCCGTTGTGTTACGCTAATTAGTGTCAGGCAATGATTACGCTCCCGCATGCGGGATGGGGAGTCACTAGAGGGGAAGAAATACTTTTTTTTATTTAACTAGGCAAGTCAGTTAAGAACAAATTCTTATTTTCAATGACACCTAGGAAGAGTGGTGTCATTCTGCCTGTTCAGGGGCAGAATGACAGATTTGTACCATGTCAGCTCAGGGATTTGAACTTGCAACCTTTCGGTTACTAGTCCAACGCTCTAACGACTAGGCTACCCTGCCACCCCTAAATAGCTGAAATGAATTGTCAGCCAGACATGAAACAATACTGGTAGTACACTCTTAGACAAAAAGGTGCTATCTAGAACCTAAGAAGGTTTTTAGGCTGTCCCCATATGAGAACCCTTTGAAGAACCCCTTTCTGTTCCAGGTAGAACCCTTTTAGGTTCCATCTAGAAGCCTTTCCACAGATAGTTCTACGTGGAACCCAAAAGGGTTCTACCTGGAACCAAAAGAGTTCTCCTATGGGGACAGCCGGAGAACCGTTTTGGAACCCTTTTTTCTGAGTGTACAGAGGGTGTCTTGACATAAGGTTTTGAATGATTGCAATAAATGAGGTCTGACTGCGCTTTCTCTCAACATGCAAGCAGAATTTTGATGACCCCAAAAACTATACTGCATGTGCACACTCCACTACCCCGGCATAATCAAATTCCTCTCGCTCGCAATCTAGTTTTGGCACCTTTCAGCAGAGCCATAACCTAGTCAACCACATCACTTTCAGCAAATGTGTTAGCCCAGCCACTTGATCTTACTTTTAATCATATGGGCCAGCTGGAAGCTCAGCTCAAAACAACTGTACATTTGGCAGGTTTGAATGATGTGTTCCATCCTTTGTTCAGATCTAGCATTCCAACATGCAGTGTGAGATCAAACCCTTTCAACATGTATTCAGTCATAACCCATTTAGTTGTCTTGAATGGAGTACTTCTGAGATGAAAGCTTGGGTGATCTGGATATAACCTTTGAATTGTTCAGAGACCCATAGGGAAAACAGCATTACAAAGACACAGCAGGTATACCGTTTCTGCATCTCGATGTGCCGTCTGTGCCTGGTATACATTTTTTTATTTTTATTGTCTACTTCCCCTCAAGTTTTTGCTCTGTGAAACTTTTTTTCGGTCAGTGCCCCTTCTCTCAGAGCCTGCTCTGCTGATATAGCACACCATCTTACTCCACCCCTTTGTCCTTCCTGTCTCTGTCATTGGGGGAGACTGAGTTCTGTCGCTGATGCAAGGGCCCAGCTCAGCAGGGCAGATGTGTGATCTACAGAGAATGAGGGAGGGAGGGAGGGGGGGGGGGGGGAGGGAGGGAGGGAGGGAGGGAGGGAGGGAGGGAGGGAGGGAGGGAGGGAGGGAGGGAGGGAGGGAGGGAGGGAATGCTCTCTTAAAGCAACTGTCCAGTGAAAATTTTTAAAGTTAATATTATATTAACTCATACCCAAATAGTGTTGTTGACTTATCCTATGCTCATATTTGTGACCAAAGCATACATTTTGAGAGAAAAAAAAACAGTAAAAAAAAACCCGCCTCAAACTTTTATTTCAAACACATCGTTTCAAAAATGCCTGCTATTTCCTCATAAAGGATTATGTCATCCTCATGAGGAGGATGAGCTGGCCAATGAGCAGTTTACTCAGCAGTCTACAACAGTCTACTTGTGTGGAAATGCAACAATTAAAGTGTGAGATGGGTGCCCTGGGTATTTCTTTGGGTATTGAGAATGTTAGAGAAAGATTCATAGCTGTATCTTGATGATCTAATATAAATAGTATTATTAGCCAAATTCGTACAACAAAAGTTGGAAGTAATATGGAAATATGAGTTTTACGTTGTTGTTTATAATTAGCATACCTACAGAATCATAAACCAGTAGTAGTCACAGCCATCTTTTTGGGAAAAACTAATTTTCTTCATGAACACACAGTGGATGGCTATGATTCTGTTGACACGATGAAATGTTTTGAAGCTCTCAAAATTTCTCTGACCTTGCTGGACCCGTGAGTGTCTGCAGCACAAAGGAAGTGAGTGTTCTGGTTCTGCACTTGTACAATGCACGTATGTCATCACAGGGTGCAAAGAGGGAGTGTATGGGACATACAGTAATGCTATTGTGTACCCATGGGTGTGTCTGGCTCAATACTGTAAGTTCAGAGAGGTCATTTACTGTAGGGAGGGAGAGTGTTGTTCAGCCCAGTTACAAATCCACAGCAGGCTTAGCATAACCATTCATTACACCATTGTCTTGCCTGTGAGTTTCATAAGCAGGGTTTTTATTGTAAGTACAGGCAAGGATAAAACGACATCGATCTGTTATATCACTTCAACTTAGACATTGAAATGTCCTCCTGCCTGTGAGTTATAACACAGTGCATCCTCAATAGGGAGTTAACACGAACAATCAATTCAACTCAAATGAAATATGATAACTCAGTCAAACCACCAAGCCAACGAATCGGTTCGGTAAACAGAATGCTAGACATTTGTAACAGGCGTCTTTGACAGCTTATGACAGGGTATGACAAATGACACACAAAGTGTTGTGCAACGACTGCAACCAGGCTGGGAGCCTAAAGGCTCTGCAGATCTCGGGTCTGATGCTTGGAAGATACCCTGGAGTGGAGCAGATCTGAGCTAGCCTAGGACTGAGTCTCACACGGGGACGAGGCGGAAATGCCACTGGAAACAAGAGATCAAGGTTGTTCAGGATGAACAACACCATACCAGACACACGTGCACATGCACGCAGACGCACGCGTACATTTATACACGTGTATACACACATTACAGACAGAGTTCCCTCTAGCACGTGCAAGCCAAGTCTAGAATGAAGTGATACATATTTGCTTTCTGTCTAACTTTTATTGGGGTCTTGTTTATGATTCTCCTCAATACTCTTTTCTACCACTGTGAGTTTTCAAGTGTTGAAACAACAGAGTTATAGCTATGGTGAAGGCCTAGTAAAACTGAGGTTCCAGTTTATTTTTCATGATTTGTTTACCTGCAAAGAACTTGCAAATTGTCTGATTTCCCTGAGCTGCTACTTCCAGGGGTGAGCGAGTCCGTGGAGTCCCGTGATGACCCAGAGTGTCTGTGAGCTCATTTGACTGTATTACTGGGGCTTGATATCTTGTTAAGACACATCTGCCAACCAGCCTAAGCCTGTCGTTGTGTTGTGTAGTTAGGGGTAACAAACAAGAGAGAGCAGAGACAACTAGGAGAGACAGTTGGCAGCAGCCTATGGGAGCTCACTGTTAGGGCTCAGACACACCAGTAGTGTTTGCTGGCCGAGAGTACTTAGTGCCGCAGAAAGTAATTTGCAAACCGAGTGCCCACCGATTTTACTTGTAGAACCATGTGAAAAATGTCTGCAGTCAGACATCTACAGCGGATGATCCCTCAGCAAACAAACGCTAGGTCCACATTCGGTCTGATGTGTAAGAGCCTATGGAGTTATCCTTAAAATAGGTCACAGGAAGCAGATAATAAGGATATAGAGCAGCCTTTCTTAAAGATGCACTGTGCAGAAACCGCTCTGCCATTTCCTCGTTGCTAAAATTCTAATAGTTTGCCTAATTTCAGTTGATCTGAGAAAACAAGCAAGCGTGGTGTAGAGAATCATTGTACCATCTAAACCGTTGTGGAAGATGTTTTCCAGAACCAAAAATGTTGTATTTTCAACTCTTTGAAGCTGGTGTTCAAAAATGAAAGTAAAAGACACAAAACTGAACTGAAGAATGGGAAGCATAGAAATAGCACACATAGAACATATGAATGATGGATCTGTAGCGCACATTTCTATGTGAATTTTGTTCAGTTGCCACGAGCAGCACCGCAGATGACCGAGATACAAGACTTGGCTTTCATAGTCACACACAGTATCTGCCCTACTGAGCACCTTTAAGGCTGCAATATGTAACTGTTTGGGCAACCCAACAAAACTCACATAGAAATGTGAGTTATAGATCTGTCATTCTCATTGATTTAGAATAGTAGAACACAAGGTGCAATTTCAAAATGTGGTTGTACATCAGCAGTTTTTCCTCTTCTCTTACTGACAGTTACTCAATTAGTTGTGTCAGCTAACAATCTTTTGATTGTTAACTTAGTCTAGAAACCAAATCTCACTTAGGGCCCCAAAAGCAGGCATGTTTTGATGTGCTTGGGTCCCAGGAAAACACTGAATTATTTTTTTTAATTTTTTTTTTAACCTGATGTAGAGCAGTGATTCCCAACCTTTTTTGGTTACTGGACCACAAACTGAATCTTGCTCTTCCCAGAGTACCCCTGAAGTACCCCCTCATGTGCATTTTACCAGTAGGCCTATGGTCTCATGAGTCTTCTCAAGTAGCCCCTTTGGATAGTCCAAGCACCCCCAGGGGTCAGTACCCCTAGTTGCGAACCACTGATATAGTGGACAGTCCTCTGACTTGTCTGAATGTCCTGGCTTTTGGCTGTGTATCAACCCATGTTGTCAGCCTGAGCGCTAATGTAGCCACCCACGGCATACGGGGCCAGGTTCTGCCACTGCCACTGCCACATCATTGGATAAGGTCCCTCCCTGTGTGCCTGCATTATCTCTTCTTCACCTGAGATAACCCCACCAGAGAAGAATAGATGACTCATCTATGCGAAACTCTGCCTGTAGCTTATGTGACGTATTTTATCTATGATAATTATGATAATGTAATCTGAGCCACTGTACACCTTAGGGCTCAACCACTAGCTTACACTGTGTCATAACGTTGTTGGCACAATAGCAGCTTACCCTATAGCAGCTATATAGGCAGGTTGAGATGTAATTATTGAACTTGATGAACCTGTGTGAGGACCCGGTGCACTCGTTGTGCCAACAAAGTTATGACACAGTGCCTAGGCTGCTGTCTGTTTCCTTTGGTCTGTCTTATACATAAACTAAACATGACTTTTTACAAGGGCACAGTCACCAGGCTTGTGACAGAAGTGGCCAAGTCACCAGCTGGCACATTACTATAATTGAATGTGAATCTATGTGAGGTCACAGTCCAAGCTGTTGTTTTGTCTCAGTCATCTATGCATCTGTACTTTAACCTGCAATATGATAATCTTCCTAAGCTGCTTTCTGCCTGTCCATCCTTCAGTCTCATGCATCTGTAACAGTGACCTTTAATGAGGACATAGATCTTCTAAGATAGCTCCTTTTCGAGGATCCAAAATCACATCAAGTGATTTAATTAGAGTATATGAACCAGTGAACTTATATGAGGACACAGTCCAAGCTGTTGTCCCACTTACGTCTCATGTGGAAAAAAACTCTTGAAATGACCTCTTTTAAACATACAAGTCATTTCTGCCCCAAATTTGGTAATGATTTCAGAGTAAATCAGTTACACTTTTTATTTTATTAACCTTTTGTAACTCAAGTAAATGGTTTAAATTCCATAAAAAAATAAGCATACGGTACAGTGCATTCGAAAATTATTCAGACCCCTTGACTTTTTCCACATTTTGTTATGTTATAGCCTTGTTCTAAAATTTATTAAATCCTTTTTTTCCTCCTGAAAATAGCTGTGCTGCGACACTCCCCATCCAACCTGACAGCTTGAGAGGATCTGCAGAGAAGAATGGGAGAAACTCTCCAAATGCAGGTGTGCCAAGCTTGTAGCGTCATACCCAAGAAGACTCGAGGCTGTAATCGCTGCCAAAGGTGCTTCAACAAAGTACTGTGTAAAAGGTCTGAATAGTTATGCAAATACAGTATTTCAATTTTTTATTCTTAATAAATTTGCAAAAATGTCAAAAAAAAACTGTTTTTGCTTTGTCATTATGGGGTATTTTGTGTAGATTGAAGGGGAAAAAACGATTTAATACATTTTAGAATAAGGTTGTAATGTAACAAAATGTGGAAAAAGTAAAGTGTTCTGTATACTTTTCCGAATGCACTATAATATACGATTTTGCACGTTTGTCATGTTTTGAACAGATATTTATATGTTTATCCACAGACACTCGTTATGAACATTTATTTATCCATTATTCATTCAAAGTGTTGCGCTTCTGTGATACTCGGAGGCTGAGAAATTGCCGATTTGAGCTAATCTGACATACCAGTAGGACCTAAGATGGCCGCTGGCATGGGAGCTGGTGCCGTCAGACTTTTAGTTCTAACTTTGGAACGCTATGGGCTATCAACTCCGATCTAATTGCATCTAAAAGATGAGACTCTTGACTTGGTGTAGATATGTTGACTGTAAGCTAAATATGTATTTATCATTTTTTTGTTATGGTGGCTGCCACAACCCCCAGAGGCCAAATCTGAGATGGCTCCATACATTTTCAGCGTCCATACATCTACCTCTGTGCCAAATGTTGTGCTTTTATCGCAAAGTTTACTATTGTGTTCACATATACAACGTTTAGATCATTTTTCTAACCTTCGTATTAACACAGAAATCATGCCAAATGCAGATTTGACAAAGTCCTACAATTTCAGAAGGATAAAAAAAACGAGTGCCCTTGTCAAAAGGAGTGCACTATATAGGGAATAGGGCTCTGGTCAAAAGTAGTGCACTATATAGGGAATAGGGCTCTGGTCAAAAGTAGTGCACTATATACGGAATATGGTGCCATTTGGGACACAGCCTTTGATATGAAGGATTTGGAGATCCAGGTCATGTGTTTGTTCAGCAGTGACAGAAACACTGTATTCCCTCACTGGGAAACAATCTGTCGGCATTAGATCGTTCTGAGTGACACATCAAACCCAGAGCTCTCCCATATTAACCCAGGCCAGGTTTATAGCTGTGTGAAGAGGTGCAGCGAAAGATTGTGTTCCTTTCCAAACACTGCCACTTATTCAATCCAGAAGCAACTTCCTTTTAACATTCAAACTCCTAGAACACGAGAGCCCTGCTGAAAGACTGATTATTAATATCACCAAGTTAAAGGATTTCTGGGCATTCCGAGGCCTGCAGAATTATAGTGGAGTGCATGACTGCAAGCCAATGTTACCATACAATTTACAGTAATAAGATGAAAACCATATAATAATCAACTGATGTATGAAGGGGCATACAGCCTAAAGTATGACATGTTAAAAAACATCTTCATCAGCAAAACTCTATGAATTTCATCCATATTGAGCTTCATGCTGTATTATATAGCCTAATAGAGTACAGCCTAAAGGCATTTCACTGTACCTTGTGCATGTGACATTAAAACTTGAAACGTGAAACTCTGAGACTGATCAATTCAGTAAGTGATGGAGTATAGTTAAGCCTAGAGGCCTGTTGGCCAAATCCAGGGGAGTATCTGGTACCAGAAAAAGTACTCCGCTGATGAAGAGAGTGTGTTTGTGTGTATTGAATGGCAAGGCTGCTGGTTCTACCAACAAGATACAACCTAGCACTGTAGTACCCTGCGAACCATGATCCGTTCGGTATTTTTACACCCCAGGTTAAATGTAATGGAGTCTGTTGCACATCTTGTTAATGGTTGCCGTTCATACAAAGACCTGTGCATTGCAAGGTATGACCACCTTGCCGACCTGGTAGCTACTGAGGTGAGTCAGGTTGTCTCACCAACAGCGCACATACACGTACAGTCTCTTGTCAGAGGAGCCTGGTTTGATGTAGATGATGTGTAGATGATTTTCTTGTGTTGCCGAATAAGCAAGATATTGTTGTTTTGGGGGGAGGCCAGAAGGAGGTGGTGATTTTGGAAGTGGGCTGCTCACTCGACTGTTTGCTTTTGCAGACAAGCTCCTCAAAACCAGCCCCTCATATCATGCCTAGACAGCCTGGGATACAGAGGAAGGTAGGTGGCACTGTTATTTGGCAGTCTCGGTCACGTACGTAAGCTTACTGTACAAGGCCTCCAGATTGCAGGCCTGCCTAAGACCAGAGCAAGGCAGCTGGCTAGGCACCCACATGAAAAAATACTACAGTTTACTATAGAATACTACAGTACTTACTATATAATTTGATTGTAAACTGTAGTATACAGTAGAATACTATACCACACACTGTAGCACCCCTCGATCATGTGCAGTACTTCCTATAGAATGTTGTAGTATGATGTAGAATAATATAGTTAATACTGCAGTATTATCCGCCAAAGAAATAATGTAGTAAATACTACAGCAATGTCTGCAAAAACACTTCAGTCCACAAAAACACTACACTTTTTTTAACGCTAACGTGCGCTAATGTGACTAGAATTAATTAAAAGTTTACCCTCTTCATCTTTGACAAAGACACTTATATGTTTCCTCTTTCATATGTGTCTGATGTTAGCTAGTTACTGGCTAGCTAGGTCTTCATCTGTGTCTGGTGTTAGCTAGTTACTGGCTAGCTAGGTCTTCATCTGTGCCTGGTGTTAGCTAGTTACTGGCTAGCTAGGTCTTCAGCCAGCATGAAACAAAAGGGGGAGTAGCGTCAATCAAAACTCTGACACCACTTTTCAATAAAATTATAATAAAACATGAACACTGTACTGAATATTTCAGTAAAGTCTGCAAAAACACTACAGTGAATACTACAGTAAAGTCTGCAAAAAACACTACAGAGAAAACTATAGTATTTATACCATAGTAGTATACAATAGTATTTTTTCATGTGGGTACTGCTCTGTTTCGGCGGTTATGGGCAGCCTAGCTGTCTGGAGAATGGTGCTTTTTTTGTTCCCTTGAGTGTCCTTGTCTCAATGACCCTTGAAATTGTTGAGCCCTTTGTGATGAAATGTGATTGGTGGATTCAATAAAGCATTGAAAATGAGGAGCCGTGGGAAAGATAGTGGCAGGTCCACCCAACATGCCTGCCGTGAATTTAACTAATTGAAGATTATGGCAGGGTAGTACCTCCACCAGCAGATAATAGGGTGCATTACAGAGAGGGACTCCCCCCACGGAGACACAGACACAGACACTGAGAGGAGGCACTGTTTAATTACCAGTCTGGTAACTGCCTCAGAGCTGGCAGACCGTAGCGCGGAGAGAAACTGGGGAGGGAGGGAAAGGGAAGAGAAGGCTGTGGGGAGCATAGCGTGGACACAGAGGACTAGGGAGGGAGAGGGCGGAGAGGGAGTCTTTGAGCTGGGGGAGCATATTGTGGAGACTGGGGAGGCAGTGGGGACACTGGGACAGAGAAGGAGTGTATTAGGGAGGGTTCGGGGAGGGAATGTCTGCCCCCACTCCCCCAGCTATGGAAAACAGGAACAATAAGATTTTGTTTAGACTGCATGGCTACGCAGCTTTCCCCTCAAGTTGCCTATTGTCTCCCTGGTTCTTGCTTAAGCCTTTGCAGGTTGACAAATCCAGACACATATTGAGTCATTCATGCATCTGTCATTGACAGGGGTGAAGCCCCATGTAGGGGACCCTGCTGGGAGTGTAATGAGCGTGTTTTCCATAAGATGCTATCTCCCAGTTAACAGACTAGCATATGACATGATATGGGACAGTTATTGCGGATAGATTCTTCAGGTGAAACCCCACATGGGGATGCTTGCTATTCAACCTGTTGTATGCAGAAACCATTCCCATCAACGTGCAATTCACGCAAATGTCAGAGTTACTAAAGAAACACAATTTCAGCCTTCATCACTTATACTGGTTAGTAGTAAGCAGCAGACAGAGAGCCCAAACTCAATAGAGAGCGGTAACTTTGTACTTGTGGCCCTGTCAATAATCTCCTCAACAAGGGGAAGCCATGGAGAACTTTACAAATAAGTATGGCTTAATGTGACTTGTGTATAGAGCCTCCAGACAGTCTCGGGTCAAGCGGTAATTAAGGCAAACATCTCACCACAGTTGAAAATAGACCTCACCACTTCCCAGAGTTGGTGTTCACATGAGTGACATGAATAGCAGGTAAGAACTCTGAGCCAGCAAGTTGTAATCCTTAAACTAAATATCTAGTGGTTTTGCATTTTGGTATGTAAGCGTGTTGTCTGACCTGTTGATTAGGCAGTATAAGAAGCTCATTGTCTATAGTTAGAGCTGCACAGCAAGTGGGGCTAGGGGAAGCATGTGTCCATGCATTAGAAAAACAGGCTTTGTATTCAACCATAACAAATATGTATTAGGTCTAAATTCACGTTTATTTCTATTTCAACGTCAAGGAAATCAACAAGGCGTAAACTCTTGATCTCCATCCCCTTTCATTTTGTTCTGTACTTGGCGTTCATTCGCTCCTGCAACGTTGACTACAAGGCTTAACACGGAAATAAACTGACATTCAGGCAGACGTATTGATGTACAGCTGGAATCTCCTGAATATGCAACAGCATGTCCTGTTGACAGCAGTGCCTTGGTTTGACAAGACGCTCCACAGTTGTCTTTATTCTTCCGGATGGCTCCATGGCTGTATTGGAAGCAGGGAGCCGGAGCGGCTGTGGGGTGGGCGGGCGCATGGTGGGGCAAAGCAAAGCCTTGTGGAGCTTCCAAAGTAGACTTTCCCTGTGGAGCCTGTGTCAGCACTCCGTAAATCCATGCTTTCTCCCACCACATCTGTTCCTGGATAACATGCAGCATCGGCTAAGACTACGGCTATAGGGCTTTAGGTCTGGGAGACCCTCTTAATCCTGACCAGTGATGACGAGACGCCCCAGTGTTTCATCCCGGTCACACCACCACAGGGCTGTTGCACCCACCCTGAGCACATCAACAACAACCTGACTAACTTAAGACACATTAAGACACATTCATGCAGTTCTAAGAAAAAGCATAGCTATCAACAAAGGATTTTACAAGAGCGTCAGGAATTGCGACATTGGAATGATCCAAAAGCGATGTGAACGGTTGATTCCCATGTATTAGTATTTCATGACAAACACAGAGAGACAGTGTGTTCCTTTCAGAACCTCTAGCTCTGTAAGTCCTTACAATCTTTCTTTATACAGAGCACGTAACTCTGCCCTGAGTCCCAGGCTGGGCGAACCCGATCACCCTGGCCCGCCAAGTAATCCCCCTCTCCTAACCTCAGTGATCTCGTCACATGACCAGGGGGCTGAATGGCTGCCTGAATGCGGAATCTGATAAAAGACGTCACCAACAGACTGTCACACTCTGCCTTGGTAATCTCATTAAATCTTGTCTCTCGATGTCACTGCTACGGTCAACGGGGTTGTTGTGTGTCTTGTCCTGCGATAGGATCAAAATTATAATGTATTTAAGTGCAAAACATGAGTCGGTGAGTTTAAAGTGGCTGGGCATGTTAGTACTACGGCCAGAATGATGAAGCAGCTTGAGTGGACTTACATTTACTCTGCATGGGAGGAAAACATGTCTGGTGTTGTACAAGGGGGGAACATTTTTGGTGGTAAACAACGGGGGAAGTTGCACGAAATGACCTCCTATGTCCTATATTGTTCACTAAAGTAGTACCATTTCAGAAGCAGCCTTGAACTTATCCTCCTGCAGGAAAAGTCTGCTAGGGCCTGCATTTCCTGTTTTTCGGGCCCCTGGTTGGTTTAAACGAGGCTGCTCATGCAGTACTACAGGTGTAGGTTACTGTAGGCAAGCTGAGAAATATCTGTGTGACTCGTCATTCCTTCCTCTGAGCTCCCCGTGGACACTGAAGAGACCCCCCCCCCCCCCCCCCCCCCCCATTTGTCATTGATTGTACAATGTTTGAATTGCACCTTGCCAGAATTGTTTTAAGTAAATCAATATGGCTACTGAAAATAGAATATTGAAACAAACAACAAATAGGTATCTTGTCAATAGTAGAAACCTTTTAAAACAAGAAGTATAATAGTTCAATAATAGTATAATAGTTCAATAATAGTATAATAGTTCAATAATAGTATAATAGTTCAATAATAGTATAATAGTTCAATAATAGTATAATAGTTCAATAATAGTATAATAGTTCAATAATAGTATAATAGTTCAATAATAGTATAATAGTTCAATAATAGTATAATAGTTCAATAATAGTATAATAGTTCAATAATAGTATAATAGTTCAATAATAGTATAATAGTTCAATAATAGTATAATAGTTCAATAATAGTATAATAGTTCAATAATAGTATAATAGTTCAATAATAGTAAAATAGTTCATATAAATTCATTTAAGGTGCATGTCCTAAAAAATCTGAGTGGATATTGACAAACTTGTAACCATGATAGATTAAATACATTTGGCCATAATGTAGCTTAAAATCACTGTACTAGTTACAGTGTACACACCAACAATCATAACTATAGTCACTGAAATACTACTGTGGCTTATTGTGTAGTCATGGATCAAGATATTGTAAAATGTCTGTAGAAAATGTTTCATTCCACATTTCATGAAAGATTTGCAGCATTTCCAACGGTTGTATGTAGACTTTAGGCGTTCTTGAAATGAATGTACTCTATTTGTGCCTCTATAAACATATCTGTAACACATTTGCATCAGCTTGGCCTGTCAGTTAAAGTAATAATTGGTTAAGTTTGACATTTAATAAATCGAATTGCTTGATTTTATTTCATTAGGATCCCCATTAGCCGACGACAATGGTGACAGCCTGTCTTCCTGGGGTCCGATACATAACGAAAAAGACATTACAGACAAAAATACTTTACAATGTACATACATTTAAAAACATTAAAACAGACATTGCAGACAATATACAATATACAAGAGTCAAAAGTTTGGACAAACCTACTCATTCCAGCGTTTTTTGTTTTTAAAACTATTTTCTTCATTGTAAAACAATAGTGAAGACATCAAAAGTATGAAATAACACATATGGAATCACGTAGTAGCCAAAAAAGTGTTAAACAAATAAAACAAATATTTTATATTTGAGATTCTTTGAAGTATCCACCCGTTGCCTTGATGACAGCTTTGCACATTCTTGGCAACTCATCCCAAACCATCACAATTGTGTTGAGCTCGGGTGATTGTAGAGGCCAGGTCATCTGATGCAGCACTCCATCACTAACCTTCTTGGTCAAATAGCCCTTACACAGTCTAGAGGTGTGTTGGGTCATTGTCCTTTTGAAAAAAATGTTAGTCCCACAAACCAGATGGGATAGTGTATCGCTGCAGAATGCTGTAGTAGCCATGCTGGTTAAGTGTGCCTTGAATTCCAATTTATCACTGACAGTGTCAACCAGAAAAGCACCCCCACACCAACACACCTCCTCCTCCATGCTTCACAGTGGGAACCACACATGCGGAGATCATCCGTTCACTTACTCGATGTCTCACAAAGACACGGTGGTTGGAACCAAAAGTCTCAAATTTGGACTCATCAGACAAAAGGACAGATTTCCACCGGTCTAATGTTCAGTGCTCTTGTTTCTTGGCCGAAGCAAGTCTCTTATTCTTATTGGTGTCCTTTAATAGTAGTTTCTTTTCAGCAATTTGACCAAGGTCTGATTCACGCTGTGTCCTCTGAACAGTTGATGTTGAGATGTGTCTGTTACTTGAACTCTGTGAAGCATTTAATTGAACCGCAATCTGAGGTGCAGTTAATTCTAATGAGCTTATCCTCTGCAGCAGAGGTAACTCTGGGTCTTCCTTTCTTGTGGTGGTCCTCATGATTTCATCAAAGCGCTTGATGGTTTTTGCACCTGCACTCGAAGAAACTTTAAAAGTTCTTGAAATTTTCCACATTGACTGACCTTCATGTCTTAAAGTAATGATGGCCTGTCGTTTCTCTTTGATCATTTAAACAGTTATTTTCATAATATGGACCAAATAGTATACCACTCCTACCTTGTCACAACACAACTGAATGGCTCAAACGCATTAAGAAGGCACACCTGTTAATTGAAATGCATTCTAGGTGACTATCTCATGAAGCAGGTTGAGAGAATGCCAAGCGTGTGCAAAGCTGTCATCAAGGAAAAGGTTGGCTACTTTGAAAAATCTCAAATATAAAATATGTTTTGATTTGTTTAACACTTTTTTGGTTACTACATTATTCCATATGTGTTATTTCATCGTTTTTATGTCTTCACTATTATTCTACAATGTAGAAAAGAGTAAAAAAGAAAGAAAGACCCTGGAATGAGTAGGTGTGTCCAAACTTTTGAATGGGACTGTATAAGTATAGATAGTATCCATAGAACTGCAACTAAAGACACAAATTTGCACAATAATAATAACAACGTTTTATTTTCGCATACAGTGGATAGGTGCAGTGAAGTATTTTGTTTCAAAGGGTCAGCCATAGTAGTTTGGCACTCCTGGAGCAAATGATGGCTAATATCCTTGCTCGGGGGCACATCAACTGATTTTCCACATTGTTGGCTTTGGTATTTAAATCACTGACGTTCCGGTTACTGGCCCAACGCTCTAACCGCTAAGCTACCTGCTGCCCAAACAAGAAGTTGCTCATTCAAAAACTAACAATCAATTATCTAGAAAATCTCATCAAATCTCAGGTCTCTTGTCAGTAGTCCTGGTCAACATAGTTCTTCCAGGAAAATGAGTCAGCAACTGCAACAGTTTTGGATTCATACCTTCACAAATATGTTTTAAAGCCTTCCCACTCAACAATCAATAAATCAAACTTTATTTATAGAGCATATTTCTTACAGGAGATGCATTTCAAGGTGAAAATAAAATAAAACAACAAACCACGTCACATTATTCACTAAAGAGTTTCTGGGCACATGTAAATTAAAATTGTGCTTTAATTTAACATACGAATGGTATGACAGCATTGTCCCTAAAACAGGTCTGTGTTGAAAGGGAAAGGGGTCAGTGATATAAAAAGAATCATGCATAGGCCTTAATTGTAATGGGTTAGTTTATAAATGTTTCAATTTGTCTAATAATTCATTTATATTTACTAAATAATCGTATGGTCATTGTAATTAACCACATTTTGAGAGACAGGATTTAGGCCTACGGGAATAGCCTAAACAAAACAAAATACATGGGAAAAGCTATATGCACATACAATATTTCATATGTGTATAGTTTCATATGCAATAGCCTATTTTAAAAAGAAGAGAGCAAGGACAAAGCAAATAGTCTAGACCTTGAGGGAACCAACAGTTTTACTGTTTACTGATCAGCCTATAACAGAAATGGTTACACAACATATATACACACACCATCAACCACATAGAAGCTAAATATTTGTACAATTTCATTATAGGTAGCCCTTTTTCTTTTATTCCATGCTTTATGTAAATATTCCGCAAACGGAAATACACAATGGACAAAAAAACATTTACATTTCTCCTCGTCACTCAGCTACATAATGCCAGGGTATATCTGGTGTGCTTTCTGGAATAAGAGCAAGTGTATATCGAGGTAGAAAGGGCAATAGAGGATACAATTTGTTTCATTCTCCATTTCTTAGAGGTCACAATAGTTACATTGTCTTTCCTCTTCTATTTCACCACAATACCGACCTGTTTCAATACGCAGTAACAATATCCCTGATCTGACCTGTTTCAATACGCAGAGACAATATCCCTGATCTGACCTGTTTCAATACACAGAGACGGTATCCCTGATCTGACCTGTTTCAATACACAGTGACAATATCCCCGATCTGACCTGTTTCAATACACAGATACAATTTCCCTGATCTGACCTGTTTCAATACACAGAGACGGTATCCCTGATCTGACCTGTTTTAATACACAGAGACAATATCCCTGAACTGACCTGTTTCAATACACAGAGACGGTATCCCTGATCTGACCTGTTTCAATACACAGATACAATTTCCCTGATGTGACCTGTTTCAATACACAGAGACGGTATCCCTGATCTGACCTGTTTTAATACACAGAGACAATATCCCTGAACTGACCTGTTTCAATACACAGAGACGGTATCCCTGATCTGACCTGTTTCAATACACAGATATAATTTCCCTGGTGTGACCTGTTTCAATACACAGAGACGGTATCCCTGATCTGACCTGTTTCAATACACAGAGACAATATCCCTGATCTTACGTTTTTAAATATGCAGAGACAATATCCCTGATCTGATCTCTTTCAATACGCAGAGGCAATATCCCTGATCTTACCTGTTTCAATATGCAGAGGCAATATCCCTGATCTGACCTGTTTCAATACACAGATACAATTTCCCTGATGTGACCTGTTTCAATACACAGAGACGGTATCCCTGATCTGACCTGTTTTAATACACAGAGACAATATCCCTGAACTGACCTGTTTCAATACACAGAGACGGTATCCCTGATCTGACCTGTTTCAATACACAGATATAATTTCCCTGATGTGACCTGTTTCAATACACAGAGACGGTATCCCTGATCTGACCTGTTTCAATACACAGAGACAATATCCCTGATCTTACGTTTTTAAATATGCAGAGACAATATCCCTGATCTGATCTCTTTCAATACGCAGAGGCAATATCCCTGATCTTACCTGTTTCAATATGCAGAGGCAATATCCCTGATCTGACCTGTTTCAATATGCAGAGGCAATATCCCTGATCTTACCTGTTTCAATACGCAGAGACAATATCCCTGATCTTACCTGTTTCAATACGCAGAGGCAATATCCCTGATCCTACCTGTTTCAATACACATAGGCAATATCCCTGATCTTACCTGTTTCAATATGCAGGCAATATCCCTGATCTTACCTGTTTCAATACACATAGGCAATATCCCTGATCTTACCTGTTTCAATATGCAGAGGCAAAATCCCTGATCTTACCTGTTTCAATACGCAGAGGCAATATCCCTGATCTTACCTGTTTCAATACGCAGAGGCAATATCCCTGCTCTTACCTGTTTCAATACGCAGAGGCAATATCCCTGATCTTACCTGTTTCAATACGTAGAGGCAATATCCTTGATCTTACCTGTTTCAATACACAGAGGCAATATCCCTGATCTTACCTGTTTCAATACGCAGAGGCAATATCCCTGATCTTACATGCGCACATAGCGATCTCTTATTTTTAGGTAGGTTATACCTAATATACATCTCACACACAAATTAAAACCCTTAATCAAACAAAAGGTTCTCAATTGTGGTTTATGATTCATCTCCTCCATCCATTTGTATTCTTCAGATTGCATCAGCAGTTGTTTTTTAATCATATCTACGTATCCCTTAATTTGGTTTTCATACAGATGTTCATAGTCAGACTGTTGTAAAAGGTCAGACATTTCAGTTGCCCAGTCTTCCCCGTTTGGATAGATCCCATTGGAAAACTTTACTGGCTATTCTGGCAGTCGGCAAATCCAACAGTTTATTCCAAAGTGTCACCATACACACCTTCCATCTCACCTCACAGGGATCCCAGCCCACATCCCCATTTATTGCAAGTATAGGTGCAAACTTGTGGACACCTAAAAGTAACATACTGATATGTTATGAACATGTTCGTTTTTAAAACACCTCTTAGCACCCCACCTCTTAGCACCCCACACTCCTGCTGAGTCGTCCAGAACAGGACACACACACGTCTGATACAGTTTGGAATATGTAGCATAACCAGTATCTTTGAGTGTTTTAGTTTGTCCTATAACTCCCCCAAGAGCTCTACTTGCTGAATCGGCCAGGGCAGATGTTGCATATAGAAAGGTAATATGTTCATCAACAAAAAGACCCAAATATTTATAAATGCTAGTAAACTCAAGAATGTCTTCACCAAAACAAAACGGAATAAACACTTCTCTTAGTAGCTGGTTTTCTAAAAGTCATTATCCGTGTTTTTGTCTGGTTGATCATGAGTCTCCATCTTTTACACCAATTGATTGCACATGTTCTGCAGGTCTTGTTCAGTTTCTGCATTCAAAATAACATCATCAGCATGTAAAAGGATCCTTAGCATTTCATCATCATATCTTACTCCAATATTTAACTGTTTCATTTCTTTTGCCAAATCATTTATAAACAAAGCCAACAAAGTCTGTGATAGGGCGTCTCCTTGTTTTACACCCGAGGGTGTGGGAAACCAATCTGTACGATATTCATTAACACGCACACAAGCACTTTGTAAAGAGTGGATTGCTTGATAAAATTTCCCATCAAACCCTGTCAACAAAATATAGGCTAAAAGACTAAATTTACAAAATCAAAAACTTTCTGGAAATCAATGAAACATACAAAAGTAGGCTTCTCTTTGTGTAATCTATTTCTGATTATTGTACAGACCGAGAAGATATGATCTATACAGGCTCTGGATTTATGAAAAACATTTTATTCTTCCACCAGAATGTTTTGGTGTAATGAAATTGTAATTAGCCTATTGTTGAGGATGGATGGATATAATTTATATACCGTACTTAATAAACTTATGCCTCTATAGTTCAATGGCACTCTTGGGTAATTTTTTGAAGATTTGGGAATGGGATTCACTATAGACTTATACCAAGTGAATGGCTGTATACTGTACTCAAAACACATTTGGAGCAAATCATATAGGACATCAATTTAATTTAGGGGATTTTTAAACCTCATTAGGCAGTTCATCAATATCAAATGATTTCCCATTTTTTGCAGAGTCAATCACCTTGTTAACTTCTGCCACAGACAGCTCCTCATTTAAGTACGGGTTACACATATAAGAGGGTTCTAACATTGTGTTTACCATTTTAGTTCTTAGGGAACATATGTCTATATAAAATTATTTCTCAAAATATGTCACATTTTCATTACCTGAGAACAAACTAGCAAACCCCTTCTCCCACTCCTTAAGTACCTGTGTAATATCAGAGTTCAGCCAACCCCTGCTCTTCCCTGACTTCCATTGGAATGTCGTTTTGGTCCTAACTTGTTTATTTGGCTCCAAAACTGTTGCGGATTTCTTGTCTGTATCTCCTCAAGGTGTAATAACTGCCCTCTCTGATATCTCCGTTTCAATAGGCACAGTCTTTTATCAAACATGCAGTTTTTTCTTAAGTTCCTTCCTACACTCTTGTATTCCTATCTTTACACTGTAAAAATAAGTACTCAGCCTTGTGCATTACTGACCATAGATCCCTTAATTCATCATTCCAATAATGCTTGTTCAGCTTGTAAATTTTCCTGGACTTGGAGGGTAATTCTTAATACCCATTTTTTTCAATTTCAGAATATATAATATCACAAAATTTTTCATACCCGTGTAAATCATAAAAAAAACCTTATATTAAGCAAACCAGACAGCATCTTTTTCTTCTTTTGATTTATTTACGGATAGCTAGGGGTATGCTCCAACACTCAGACATCATTTACTAATGAAACATGTGTTTAGTGAGTCCCCCAGATGAGAGGCAGTAGGGATGACTGGGATGTTCTCTTGATTAGTGTGTGAATTGGATAATTTTCCTGTCCTGCTAAGCATTCAAAATGTAACAAGTACTTTTGTGTGCTAGGGAAAATATGTGGAGTAAAGAGTACATTATTTTCTTTAGGAATGTAGTGAAGTAAAAGTAGTCAAAAGTATAAACAGTAAAGTATAGTACAAATACCCCCCAAAAACGACTTAAGTAGTACTTTAAAGTATTTTTACTTAAGTACTTTACACCACTGAGTAGAGTACAGTAGAATACTGTACAGTATGGTATGATATAGGACAGTAGCATTTTATTCAGTAGAGTAGAGTATAGTAGAGCACAGTATAGTAAAGTAAAGAAAATAAAGTATAGTGTACTGTATTGTCCCCTACCTTACTCAAATGTACTATACTGTACTATACTAAACTGTACTGTACTCTACTGAATTAAACTATACTGTACTTTACTGTACTTTACTCTACTGAACTCTTATGAATAAAACGCTACTGTCTTTTACCATAGAGTGCTCTACTGTGCTCTGATGAATTAAACCGTGCCGTGCCGTGCTGTGATGTTCAAACTTGTGAGCTTTGGATCTAGTCCTCACCACCAAATGTGTACTTGTTTGGGGGTGGAGCTCATTAAACTAATACCCAGCATGCTTTACAAGTGTTTGTTTTAACATTTACATTTTGGTCATTCAGCAGACGCTCTATGCCGAGTCAGTGCAATCAGCTAAGTTAGATAAACAAGAATTTATCACAGTCATAGCAAGCAAAAAAATCTGTAACCATTTCTGAGAATTTTATTGTGATTAATGTGCTCTGTTGGTTAAAGCGGTTGGTTGGCCTCCTTTAAACATAATTGGTGCTAGTTTTAAAGCTTTTGAAATTGATTGGTTGAAATTTGGCCATACAATCAATGACTGAAAAATACATATTTTCAACGTCTGTAAATTACGTATTTTCAACATCCGGGGAAACACGTATTTTCACCTTTCACTAAGCACCTTAAATGCACCTTATTTCAATGTCCTGAAAACACGTATTTTCGACTTCCGTAAAAGACGTATAGACATGTATTTTCGACATACAGAAAACATGTTTCACCTTTCATTCAGCACACACAATGCACTTGACGTCAACGTTTGTCTACTGGGGGTTTCTGTCAGCCTACTCTATTTCTATGGCTCAAAATATGTAATGCATAACTGTCCTTTATCATTCCGAGAACCGGACATGATCCTGCTCAGATAGGCTATCACACCTCTCCATTGGTCGCCTAGTGATGTTCAAACGTTACTTTTGTATTATTATGTGTGACTGTGTGCAGTGACTACCGCAGTTTCAGCCTATGGTTCCGTTTCGCCAGCCGGTGCATGATGCACAGCTCGTGGCTATCACGCTAGTGAACACGAATCGGGATGGGGGGGTAAAAACACAGATGAGAAGCTTTCCCCGGGATTAAAACCCCGTCCTCTTGAAAGGTTCTATATCGTCGGTCGTCGTTAGTCGGCGTCGGTTTCCTTTCTGTACAGTGCTCTCTTACACGCGCGAAAAATCACACAAAATACACGTAAAATGGTGTGCTTGAAATGTTTTATTGGGTTTTAATTCAGGTCTATTTACACGTGGAAGTCAGATGGGAGACCTGAAAACAACAACGGACAAATTGTAAGTTTTGTGTTTCCCTTGCCATTGGACACTGATATACTTTCTGCATGTTTGCTATTGACATAGCCTAAGGTTTATACATTGTTTTATGTATATGTTTTTTTTTTTTAATACAGTGTTGCAATATGTAGGAAATACAGTGTTGCAATACGTAGGCCTATATCTTTGGTGCTGAACCCAAATGTTTAAATATGATTGAGGTGGAATAGCCTTCTCTCCTTATTTAAAATAATGTTTTTTTATTTTTATTTAACCTTTATTTAACTAGGCAAGTCAGTTACATTGTAATGTAGGCCAGCCTATTATAATGTATTGCACTATGAGAATAGCCTCTTGTTGAAAATATCCTATACTTTACAATTATACATTCGACTGTGATTCTTTAGTTGTTGATGCCTTGCTTAATTATTAGTGTCCATGATTCTGACTGTCCACGATTCGGACTGTTTACAATTTTAGCCATTTGTATTGAAAAATATGCAGTTAATGTAGCTTATAATTGTTTACATTTACATGTTTGTGTTTCCCTGACTAATTTCCTTAGTATATTAGGCCTAGAGGAAAAGAATATGGCAACATTGGGAATCTTCATGGTGCTCCTTCTTTCTCTGGTAGTTCATGGTGTAAACAGTCAGTAGTACAGTGTATGTTGTGTAACCAAACACAATATCCCGAGGTAGCTGTATGCTGTGTGCTCAAAAGTCTGAGGCGTGCATTGAGAATGTTCAAGGCTACTGTAGTTATGCGTTTATTACATGTACTTAGTAGTTCATTGAATGAAGCTCATATGACAAACTAGAACGCCTGAAGAGCCTGCAACTTTGGCCTTGACCATTCCTCTGACTGAAGTACAGTATACAGGTTTTATATACAGTACAGGTATACATGGTGTACCTTTGTCAAACTAGAGAGGGCCTTTAAGATGGGATAGAAACGTGTCATATAACAGTGTCACATATGGCCAGGTGTGCATTGGTAGATGTGGAATAATCTTAAAATATAGGGCATGTTTCCTACAATCACACAGCCAGACCTCTTTCTAAGAAAGCCTTAACACATACACTCCCCTATGTATTTATTTGGACAGTGAAGCTAAAACCTGTCATTTGGCTCTATACTCCAGCATTTTGGATGTTTCATATGAGGCGACAATACAGAAGATCACCTTTTATTTGAGGGTATTTTCACACATATCTGTTTTACCATTTACCATTTGAAGGTGTCATAAGTATTGGGACAAATTCACTTATAGTGTATTACATTTAGTCACAAGGTTAGTCTTTTTTTATTTAACCTTTATTTTACTAGGCAAGTCAGTTAAGAACAAATTCTTATTTACCATGATGGCCTACCCCGGCCAAACCCGGATGACGCTGGGTCAATTGTGCGCCGCCCTATGGGACTCCCAATCACGGCCGGTTGTGATACAGGCTGGATGCAGAGCCTTAGATCGTTGCGCCACTCGCGATAGAACCTATTTGGTCCCGTGTTCCTGGCACGCAATGGCCACATCAAGCTCGTGACTACAAACCTTTTAGGATGCATTTGCAATTTGTTTCAGTTGTGTTTCAGATTATTTTGTGCCCAATAGAAATGAATGGTAAATCATGTGTTGTCATTTTGGAGTCACTTTTAAACTAAATAAGAATAGAATATGTTTCGGAACACTTCTACATTAATGTGGATGCTACTATTACTGCGGATAATCATGAATGAATCAAGAATAATGAAGGGAGACGTAAATGTCACATCCCCCCTCCCCAAAATGCTAGCCTCCCGTGTTATTTGGGAATGGTGAGAGGTTAGCATGTTTTTGGGACATTTATGCCTCTGCAACTTTCTCACTCATAATTATTCACGATTCATTCATGATAATCCATAATCATGTTAGCGTCCACATTACTGTAGAAGTGTGCACTATTAGTGAATTTGTCCAAATACTTATGACACCTTCAAATGGAGGGCCTAGAAACATAAAGTGCATTTATTTATAAATGGTAAAACACATACGTACGAAAACACTACACCCTTTCAGAAAAGGTAACACTCTGTACTGTCGCCTCATATAAAACATTTGATCTCAAATCCAAAATGCTGGAGTACAGAGTTGTAGCTTCGCTGTCCAAATAAATACATAGGGGAGTGTAACAGTAAACTTCTGGTCTGTGTACGAATGACTTGTTCTCCCCTGTTACCTCCTTCCAGCAAGGCCGTGGCGAGTTTGGGAAGGGGAGGGAAGCCGCATTGGGATTTCTGTCCAGAGAATATTGCTGGCCGCCAAGACATAATAATAGCAATATTAACAAACACACACACACATCGCAAAGGGAAACAATCTAATCTAAACTGTCAATTTTTACACATACATCTTACACATACACATACATTTTACACATGCACATACATACATACATGCACTCTTCTCAGGATCCTCATTTAGCTTTGGGAAAAGCTCTGGCAGATTCTTATTTTCAATTGATAGTTCCTGAGATTTGACATGACTTTTACTAGCAGTATGTCAGTGGCCTGAGAGCCTGCCACACCTAGATAATGTGTGTCAGCACAAAAGCTGACTAATATGTACTGCCAATTGTAACAGTGCAGAGCTGAGATTGCTTGGTGGCTTCCTATGACTGTAGGTCAGAAAGTTGATGGCTGTAGTATTCATTTGCCTTTTGCATAAAGAGTTGGACTCGTCATATAATTGCAAGTATTAGCCGGCATTGCAGTACGCTCTCATTAACGTTGAACTCACTCATCGACTGAGGCTGTACTCTCCCACGTGCTACCAAACACTTATCAGTCACTGAATGTCATTGAGTTGATGGCTGACTAATGTAAATAACTTGGTGTGTGAGATATTGAGATATGTATTTCTGCTTTGGTATTTAACTTTCATAGCCATGTCACATCATTTCCAGTAAGTCACATTCAAACTATTTGCATTGCTGTTGCTGCCTTGGCTCACCTAGGAAATTACAAGTGTGATGCGGCTTTCGGGGTCGTTGACCCTGCTACAATTGATTATTGACTGTCATCCTTCAGTGGAGAACAGGGACAGACAGACAGACAGACAGACAGACAGACAGACAGACAGACAGACAGACAGACAGACAGACAGACAGACAGACAGAGAGCTGGTGAATGATGTGCGTTGCCAGACTAACCCGTAGACCAGACTCAGACTATTGACCATAGCTGACTGGTGGGGCACATCCTCTGTGTAGCCCACTCTCCTCTCCTAAAGTCATCTGTCTCTGTGTTGTGTAATGTCCAAGTCAAATACATGTGAAAAGTCAAAGCTCAGCACATACAGTATGACTAGTTACTTTACTGACAGTACTGGGTGCTTAGAAATGGCTGTTCGCGTTACGTTGGCATGGTTTTTACTGTGTGTGCTTTTCTTGCTAGGTTTCCATGTGATTTTCCGATGACTTTGAAAATGGCCTTTCAAAGTAGTGCATGTTTATCTGTGTGTCTGTGTTTCAGGCCTTTATGTGCATGACCTAATTCTGCAGCGAGCAAATAATCTGCAGTGAAGGCTTTCCTCTGTGTCTGTGTGTGTGTGTGTGTGTGTGTGCCTGCATACACTCTCCCTCCCTCCCGCTCTCCCTCCCGCCCTCAACGTTTCCTTGTATGAGCCGGCAGAGAGAGGGAGAGAGAGGGAGGGAGAGAAAGGGAGAGAGGGGGTAGTGAGAGCACACTAAGTTCATCTGAGGACAGGGAAATGCTTTTCTTTCCAGTGTGAATCATTTTGGAAAAATGAGTCTCTGGACTGAATTGCCCCAGCAATTTGGCATGTTTCTCCATTCTACTTTATTGTCTATTTTGGCTGAACTCACAGATCTTCGTTTTACTGCCAAGAAAACTTCAGGTCCTTTAAAGATACAGCAGGCAAACCACGTCCTTTAAGCAAATAAAATAAATCTCAGTAGAATGCTGCCATAGCTTCCTGTTTATCTCTGAATTCCAAGGGGAACTGAGCTGGTTCTCCGAGTCTGCATCCATCCAGCGCCCAGGGAGAATTAGTCAGTTGGCGTTTAAGAGGCAGTTTGAAGAACACCCCTTTTTTTAAAGGATTTAAATGTTGGTAAAATGGACATAACATGTTTAATACGTGGTGCGGGTTTTGGTTCAGATCTTTATTTTTGGTAAGTGAATTTCCACACTAAAGATGTTGCCTTTGATTTCAGAAAGAACCTTGAGTTTATCGGCTGCTCATGCACTTATCACTCAAGCAGTTTGGAAAACAAATGTCTGCAGTGCAGTGAAGAAGAAAAAGAAAATGTAAGAAGGGTATGGGAGGGAGGGAGGGAGGGAGGGAGGGAGGGAGGGAGGGAGGGAGGGAGGGAGGGAGGGAGGGAGGGGAGAGAAAGGGAGAGGGAGTCAGTCCCCTCTCCCACCACACAAATCATTTTGCTGTCTCCCCCCCTGAGAGAGGAGAAGAGACCAGGGAGAAGACTGAAGAAAGGAGAGAGAGAGAAAGGGGAGAGAGGGAGTGGCCTGTGTTGGGGTTTAGATGAGGCAGTGGTGGACCCAGTCAGCAACAGCTGGGTCTTTAGTGTCTCACTATGTCTCCCAGCCAGCCTCTAGCCCCAGCCTCCAGCTCCAGCCTCCAGCCCCAGCCTCCAGCCCCAGCCTCCAGCCCCAGCCTTCCAGCCCAGTCTGAATTATGACACAACAGGGATGGCAAGTAGACTAATTACAATGACTGATTGCCTCTCTGCTGGCATTTCATAGACAGTGATTGTCATGTGAGTGAGCAGGTCTGGAGACCTGGAGGAGGAGGAGGGAGGCTTTTCATTAGCTTGCCTCACTTCCTTTGGACAGAAACAGATGCAAATTCAGATGTGTGTGTTTTTTTTAATTACATTTGGCGCCAGACAGAACTGGTGTGAGGAGGATAGAAGCCAGAAATACAGGTGATTTTGTAAAAATAAATGGTAGATTTGCTGTTCAGTCTTACTGTGCTGTGTTAGAGCTAAAATATATTACATTTGTTCGTTTTCTTAAAGTAATATCACGTAGGGAACAGACTCTGGATTATGAATGAAATTGGGTGATCTAAAACAGCCGTGTCATTTATACTGTGTTATAAAGAAGTAATAAGGAAGTAAAACCAGCTGAGGTGAAAAGGTGCTGGCTTCTAAGCAGCAAGAGACAAAGTGATATCCATAGGAGGCCTGTTAGAGGTTATTGAAATAAGTGCAGAATTCTCCCTCTATTGACTTCTCGTAGTGGTCATTTATGAGATGTGTTTCTGTATATTACTGGGCATATTTATCTTCAAAAGGAGACAAGTAAAGGCCTTGAACTGTCCATTTGTATGTCAGTCAGTCAGTCAGTCAGTCAGAGAGCACAGTGAAGTGTGATGTGTGTGTTAAGTGGGAGCTGGTTTGGGTTGGTCGGGACGGCTTTGTCCACTGCTTTGGCTTTTGTTCCTTTTAATAATGAATTGCGGAGGCCTTGGCTTGAGCCGGCCTGTCTCATAGCAACTGAAGACAGAGTGGCGAGGCGAGGCGAGGGGAGAGAAGGGCAGAGACAATCACGGGCGTATGTCTGTCTCTCGTGGGGCAGACAGACAGACCAGGGCTCAGTCCAGCACACTGAAGAATACTTAGCATGCAAAGAGGAGGAAAACCTATTTGCTTTGTATAATGTGATCTATTACTTCCAGATAACACTGTCATTTAAAAAAAAAAAAACTGTAGCTGTGTCATTGTCTGGCATCACAGCTCTCATGTTGTCAACCAACGTTCCATTCCACTGTTCCACTTATTTCTTGTCATGATCTTCCCAAATGAACCAGGGACAAACACATGCTGGATATGTGCATGTTGTAAAACATGGAATATACACGTAGTAATACATAGAGTCTATGACCTCAAATGGGCATCTAACCTTATGAATCAGCTGTCGTTGATTAATGGAAGCCTGTTCCCCTGTATATTAATGTTTGTCCTCAGGTCAGCTGGCACCAGTCACCCGAGACGGGTGTGCGTGTGTGCACATGCTGTGTCTGTTTGTGTGTGTGCTTCTGCGCCCTCGTTCACACTGAGCTAGAGTTTTATTAACCGACGGCAGACCGCTCGAGGCTGGCAATGTTTGCCCTGTGACCCAGACACTACCTGTCTGCTGCCATGGTTACATGGACGGAGCAGATTTAGTGGCCTGACTCCAGGGATCACTTTCCCTGTGTTAACAATCAACCCTGCACCCTCACGGCCATAAAACAGCCACCCTGCTGCCCCACGGGCCAGGAGAGACCAGGACACATCAACCCTGGTGCCCTGACGGCTGTTAAAGATGTCCTAAGTGCCCTGTAAGATTAGCTGTACGGCCTAATTGCTGTGGTGTCAGTGAGCGTCTCTCCCTTTGTGATCGGGTTCACTTGGAGCTGTTAGCCTTGTTAAATGAAAGAGCGCGTGAGTATCTGATACCATTTGAAAGCGCTTCTTTGGTTTGCTATTGCATAATGAACTGGCCCGCAGTATGGAGCATTTTGCTTTGTTGTGAAGGGAAAATATCTTGTCTCTTTGCGCTGTTGTATTACGTCCAATGGATTGTTAGCGTTGACTGTTGTGTTCAAAGACCTTTGTGCTGTGGTTAGATACTGTATTTCACGATGTGTGTTTTTGTTTTTCAGTGTTACAGAGGGTGGCAAGAAGTCCAGATGAAATGGACTTGAATGCAGCAATACAGGTAAAAGATTAATAAGAAGAATGTTCACAGAGATTCTCAGTGCTGTCTCATAATGTGCCCTCATAAACATCAGATGGCTCTAGAACCAGTTTTCTCTCTCTCTGAACGAAATACTGAGCTGGCCAAACCAGCTCCCTCTGAATGAAGTACTGAACTTGCCTCCTATGCACATATCAAAACCAGCCATATCCAAACACATTAGCCTCTCTTTCTTTCTTTCTTTCTCTCTCTCTCTCTCTCTCTCCAGTGACTTGCACTGTTGCAGGTGTCCACCAGATGCTGCAAGCAGACAGAGCCTTTGCAGAAAAACCACATGATTTCACATGTGGAAAATCATCTGATTTCACGTGACATTTCCACATGTTTTGCACATGAGAAATCATGTGTTTTTGGAACACATGACGTGATGATATTTCACATGTGGATTTTCACAGGTAAATGCCCTGCAAACATATATGTATTATTATGATACACACACAGTGCTTTTAATATACAACGTTTTCAATTTACGTACATTGTATATGTTTATTTATACAGTCATTTTTATTCAACATGACCTTTCCTAAGATTTGAACTCACAACCTCTTGGTTCACAGCATTCTGATCTTGCTGCTATGCCACAATGTCTGTGTCAGTAACTGATTTCACCTTTATTTTTTTGCATTACAACCATGACCACTGATTTGACCTATGAACCTGAAAGAGATACTTTGGGATTTTGGCAATGAGTCAGATGAACTTGTGGATACCATTTTTATGTCTCTGCGTTCATTTTGAAGGACCTTGTTAACTAGCATGCTAGCAGATACCCATAGATTCGCAATCAGAACTACCTCTAACTTCCTTCATATTGGACATAGAGACATAAAAATGGTATACATGAGTTCATCTGACTCTGGGGAAGTAGATTGCCAAAATCCCAAAGTATCCCATTAAGTCAAATAAATGACCATACAAATGTTAACAGAAAAACAACAGGAAAGTTGGACAAACACATTTAACACCTTCTCCACTGCTGTCCCGTCAATGTGGATAGGGTGGGGGGTGGGGAGGGGTCCCTCTGCTGTTTCCTGAAGTCCACAATAATCTCCTTTGTTTTGTTGACTTTAAGTGAGAGGTTGTTTTCCTGACACCGCAATCCGAGTGCCTTCACCTCCTCCCTCTAGGCTGTCTCGTTGTTGTTGGTAATAAAGCCCACTACTGTTGTGTTGTCTGCAATTTTGATGATTGAGTTGGAGTCATGCATGACCACGCAGTTATGGGTGAACAGGGAGTACAGGAGGGGGCAGAGCACGCACCCTTGTGGGGCCCCAGTGTTGAGGATCAGCGAAGTGGAGGTGTTGTTTCCTACATTCACCGCCTGTAGGCGGCCCATCAGGAAGTCCAGGACCCAATGGCACAGGGTGGGGTTGAGATCCAGAGCCTCAAGCTTAATGATGAGCTTGGAGGGTACTATGGTGTTGAATGCTGAGCTATAGTCAATGAACAGCATTCTTACATAGGTATTCCTCTTGTCCAAATGGGATAAGGCAGTGTTCAGTGTGATGGCGGTTGCATCGTCTGTGGACCTATTGGAGCGATAAGCAAATTGAAGTGGGTCTAGGGCGGTGGTGGACTGCTCCAGTCCTCAGGGGACAGATTGGTGTCACACTTTTTCTCCATCCCTAGAAAACACAGCTGATTATTGAAATTGCATTCTAAACTGAAGATCATGATTAGGTGATTATTGGAGTCAGGTGTGTTAGCTGGGGCTGGGGAAAAACTGTGATACCAATCAGGCCCTCGAGGACTGGAATTGCCCAGCCCTACTCTAGGGTGACATGTAAGGTGGAGGTGATATGATCCTTGACTAGTCTCTCAAAGCACTCATGATGACAGAAGTGAGAGCAACCGGGCGATTGTCAATTAGTTCAGTTACCTTTGCCTTCTTGGGTACAGGAACAATGGTGGTCATCTCAGTTTATCATATATGCATAGTCACTTTAACTATACATTAATGTGCATACTACCTGAATTAGCCCGACCAACTGGTGCCCCCACACATTGGCTTCCCGGACTATCTGCATTGTGTCCCACCACCCGCCAACCCCTCTTTTACGGTACTGGTAGTCTCTGTTTATCATATATACATAGTCACTTTAACTATACATTCATGTAAATACTGCCTCAATCAGCCCGACTAACTGGTGCCTGTATGTAGCCTCACTACTGTTATAGCCTCGCTACTGTATATAGCCTCGCTACTGTTATTTTTCACAGTCATTGTACTGTTGTCTTTATTTCTTTACTTACCTATTGTTCACCTAATACCTTCTTTTTTTTAAATTCCACTGTTGGTTAGAGCCTGTAGGTAAGCATTTCACTGTAAGGTCTACACCTGTAGTATTCTGCGCACGTGACAAATAAACTTTGATTTGATTTGATTTAATTTGATCTTGAAGCATGTGTGGACAGCAGACTGGGATAGGGAGAGATGGTCTGCACATGCTCTGAGGACGTGGCTAGGGATGCCATCTGGGCCGGCAGCCTTGCGAGCGTTAACACGTTTAAATGTCTTATTCACGTCGGCCACAGAGAAGGAGAGCCCACAGTCCTTGGTAGCGGGCCGCTTCGGTGGCGCTGTATTATCCTCAAAGCGTGCAAAGAAGGTGTTTAGTTTGTCTGGAAGCAAGACGTCGGTGTCCGTGACGTGGCTGGTTTTCCTTTTGTAGTCCGTGATTGTCTGTAGACCCTGCCACCCTGAGCTGTAGAATTGCGACTCCACTCCACATTTTGCTTGTTTGATTGTCTTGCGGCGGGAATTACTACATTGTTTGTGTTCGGCCACATTCTCAGTCACCTTTTCATGGTTAAATGCGGTGGTTCGCGCTTTCAGTTTTGTACAAATGCTGCCATCTATCCACAGTTTCTGGTTAGGGTAGGTTTTAATAGTCACAGTAGGTACAACATCTCCAATACACTTCCTTATAAACTCAAGTCACCGAATCAGCGTATGCTTCGATATTATTCTCTGAGCCTACGCAGAACATTTCCCAGTCCGTGTGAACAATCTTGAAGCGTGGATTCTGATTGGTCAGACCAGCGTGGAATAGCCCTTAGCACTGGTACACCCTGTTTGAGTTTCTACCTATAGGAAGGGATTAGCAAATTGGAGCCGTGGTCAGATTTGCCGAAAGGATGCCAGGGGAGGGCCTTGTATGCATCGCGGAAGTATCATTGGTCCAGTGTTTAACCAGCGCGAGTGCTGCAGTCAATATGCTGATAAAATTTAGGTAGCCTTGTTCTCAAATTTGCTTTGTTAAAATCCCCAGCTACAACAAATGCAGCCTCAGGATATATGGTTTCCAGTTTGCATAAAGTCCAGTGAAGTACCTTGAGGGCCGTCGTGGTATCGGCTTGAGGGAGGATATACACGGCTGTGACAATAACCGAGGAGCATTCCCTTGGGAGATAATTCGGTCGGCATTTGATTGTTAGGAATTCTAGGTCAGGTGAACAAAAGGACTTGAGTTCCTGTATGTTGTTACAATTACACCATGAGACGTTAATAATGAAACATACACCCCTGCCCTTCTTCTTCCCGGAGAGATGTTTATTCCTGTCGGCGCGACGCACAAAGAATCCAGATGGCTGTACCGACTCCGAAAACCATGTTTCCATAAACAATGTATGTTACAATCCCTGATGTCTCTCTGGAACGCAACCCTTGCCCTAATTTCATCTACCTTGTTATCTAGAGACTGGACGTTAGCGAGTAATGTACTCGGAAGTGGTGGGTGGTGTGCGAGCCACTGTGGTTGGTGGTGTGTTGTTTTGGGTCAACCTCTGGAATCAGTTCAAATGCCCTGGGTGATTCGGACAAAGGATCCGCTTCGGGAAAGTCGTATTCCTGGTCGTAGGGCTGGTAAATTGACATCGCTCTGCAAAGTTTTCCTAAGGACTAGAAGCGAGACAGCCCTCTCAGTCGAACAACAGTCCCAGAAAATAATCTTAAGAAAGTTTGTTCTGAAGTGTATGTCCTATATCTAGGAGATACAGTGCATTCGGAAAGTATTCAAACCCCTTGACCTTTTCCACATTTTGTTACATTAGAGCCTTATTCTAAAATGTTTTTTTCCCCTCATCAATATACACACAATACCCCATACTGACAAAGCAAAAACAGGTTTTAAAAATGTTAGCAAATCTATTAAAAAAAACGTAAATATCACAATTAAATAAGTACTCAGACCCTTTCCTCTGTACTTTGTTGAAGCACCTTTGGCAGCGATTACAGCCTCGAGTCTTCTTGGGTGTGACGCCACAAGCTTGGCACACCTGTATTTGGGGAGTTTCTCCCGTTCTTCTCTGCAGATCCCCTCAAGCTCTGTCAGGTTGGATGGGGAGCATGGGGAGCACAGCTATTTTCAGGTCTCTCCAGAGATGTTTGATCTGGTTCCAGTCCAGGCTCTGGCTGGGCCACTCAAGGACATTCAGAGACTTGTCCCAAAGCCACTCCTGCGTTGTCTTGGCTGTGTGCTTAGGGTTGTTGTCAGGTTGGAAGGTGAACCTTCGCCCAGTCTGAGGTCCTGAGCGCTCTGGAGCAGGTTTTCATCAAGGATCTCTTTGTACTTTTCTCCGTTCATCTTTCCCTCACTCCTGACTAGTCTCCCAGTCTCTGCCACTGAAAACATCCCCACAGCATGATGCTGCCACTACCATGCTTCCTCGTAGGGATGGTGCCAGGTTTCCTCTAGATGCGACACATTCAAGTCGAAGAGTTCAATCTTGGTTTCATCAGACCAGAGAATCTTGTTTCTCATGGTCTCAGAGTCCTTTAGGTGCCTTTTGGCAAACTCCAAGCGGGCTGTCATGTGCTTTTTACTGAGGAGTGACTTCCATCTGGCCACTCTACCATAAAGGCCTGAATGGTGGAGTGTTGCAGAGATGGTTGTGCTTCTGGAAGGTTCTCCCATCTCCACAGAGGAACTCTGGAGCTCTGTCAGAGTGACCATCGGGTTCTTGAGCAAAAGAACCAACATGTACAATACAGGTCAAAAGTTTGGACACACGTACTCATTCAAGTTGGACTATTTTCTACATTGTAGAATAATAGTAAAGACATCAAAACTATGAAATAACACATATGGAAAAATGTAGTAACCCAAAACATGTTAAACAAATCAAAATATATTTTCTTCAAAGTAGCCACCCTTTGCTTTGATGACAGCTTTGCATACTCTTGGCATTCTCTCAACCAGCTTCATGACAATTATCTACTTGATTCTGGGCATCTTTTAGCAAAATGCAGAAATGCATTATTGCCTATACGTCTGTGGCCATATCTTTTTCACACTCACATATCTGGTGGTGTAGCTGCACTGTACAGTACCTAGACATTTGAGTTTGCTAGCGACCAAGAGGTTATGAGTTCGAGAACCATTGGCCTGGCCCATCCAATCAGAATCAGATTTTCCCCACAAAAGGGCTTTATTACAGACATAAATACTCCTCAGCACCCTCCAGCATGGTATTTGCACACTCCCTCAAAACGTGAGACATCTTTGGCATTGTGTTGTGTGACAAAACTGCAAATTCTAGAGTGGCCTTTTATTGTCCCCAGCACACCCGTGTAATGATCATGCCCTTTAATCAGCTTCTTGATATGCCACACTGATCAGGTGGATGAATTATCTTGGCAAAGAGATAAGCTCACTAACAGGGATGTAAACGAATTTGTGCACAAAATTTGAGATAAATACATTTTTTGGTGCTAATGGATGATATCTGAGATCTTTTATTTCTGCTCATGAAATATTGAACATGGGACCAACACTTTACATGTTGTGTTTATATTTTTGTTCATTATATTTATTTAATCTTTACGGCAAAGTCCAGAAATGTGTTCTTGACCATCTCCATTATGTCAAGTGCAGAGGTTATGAGTTCAAATCCCAAGGGAGGTTCAGTCCCAACTAATTATTGTCTGTCCCTTAACAACTGAATCTAGCTATAAAAATACAGTAACTACTTGTAGATGTACAGTTTTGTCACCGCAACTAGACAAAAACATCCAGGGGACCATGACTGTTTTAATTGAATTAAGGTCAATTATGCTTTTCAAAGTAAAATATTGTGAATTACATTCCACACCTGGGTTTTCACAGAGCTCTATTTTAATTTATTCCGACCACAGCACCACCAAGGTTTTGATAAACAGAGTTGGCACTTGGATTGGAACCTGTGCTATGCCCACAAATAAATGGTTAATTTACATCAAAATCAACATTTTGCAATAGCCATCTCGGTCTCCGGACTTTGAACCCCATTGAAGTACCGTGGTTTGAATTGAAGAGGACAGTCCATAAGGGCAGACAAAATATATGGAAAGATTCTATGTGGAGGAACGGTCTAAGATCCCTCCCAATGTGTTCTCCAATCTCAGAAAACATTTCAGAAAAAGGCTCAGTGTTGTTATCCTCGCAAGGGGAGGGTGCTAGAGTATTGAAAACACGGGTGCCCATAAGTGTGACCCTTATCTTGAGATTTGATTTTATTACTTGTTAAACAAAATCTCTTTCTCTGAGCATATGTATTAGTATAAAATCATAAAATGTCATAATTTTGTTAGTATACCATATGCTGTGGCTCAGTAGACTATTTGTATTATTTATTATATACAGAAATGGAGAAAAATAATGTATTTTACATTAATTAACATACAATTATGATATTTCAGAAGCTATTTTGATTTTTTTTAAATAGATAGAGTCATGAAAGTACATTGAGATGAGTTACTGCTTTCAATAAATGTAAAATATTAGAAAATTGGCAGAAATTGAGGTTTTCATCAGACAGTGATGATACAGTATGTGCCAGGAAATACATTTATTTTGTGTGATTATTGCGTGTCTGTCTAGTAGGTACTGTAGAACTGTATTAGAGGGTAAAAAGAAAGGTTCCGTCACGTGCTGAGTCGAGTCGAGCAATTTAACAGTTAACACAGGGACAAAGCCAGGCCTGCGCAATGCATGCTGGGAAGTTTGGCTGCCAGACAAATTGCCTGCAAAGTTTCAGCTGAAACTCTTGCTAAGGCTGAAACTGAGAGTGGAAATGAGAGGAGCAACAAAAGAGAAAAAGAGAGAAAGATGGCTAAAGGCTGAGTGTGCTCCTAAGCATTCCTGAAGCATGGAGAGAGACATGGGACTGTACAGTACTTACCAGAAGAAACAACATGTAGAACTTTGGTTTACTTCTTTTGATGGAGAATATGATTGATAGGGACATTTTTACTATTCTGCCTTTACCACAGCCCGAATTGAATGAAATACATTTTACACATTCCTTTCCCCATCAAAATTACATAGGAAGGTGCAATCTAGCACGTTGTTACATAGGACTGACAACATTTATACCTGAAGATGCACAAGATGAAAGATTTGCACGAGTAATTTACATTGGGCAGTGATGTAGCATGTAGCTAGGAGGAAGATTTAAATCACAATTCATTTTGAATTTGTTCTTAAATCTAATGTTCGTATAAAAATACACAAACAGCAAACTATGTAACATAATGTTATTCAATTGTTACACACGTTATTCAAATGTGCACAATAAAGATTAATAATGTAATAATAGTCCTAATTCAATTGAATAATGTATCCTATCAACACTGGAAGTTGGAACTTCCAACACAGGTTGTGATGAAACACAAGTTATTTTAAACACAATCTACAGATCTTCAGATTCCACATACAATTCACTACACAGTATTATATTTTAAAATCAGTTTTGTATTTTAAAATCTTTGAAAGTCCCACAACAGGTTTTGCTACCCAGTAGCTATATAGTTCTGTCTCGCCATTCTTAAGGGCCTTCATCTGTCTGTCATAGAGGTGTGGCTGGTCCATTAAAAGGCTGTGTGTGTAATGATGGGAGCAGAAGAGAGAGGAGGCTGAAAATAGAGACTGGCACCTCTGTGGCAGCCTGGTAAGGCTCTCTCTCTCTCTGAGTCTCTTCAGCGTCCCCTCGTTTGGCTCTCACACATTGTGCCATTCAGCCCTAGACCGTATATTCACCCTGTTCTGAGACTAGGCAGACTGCTATTGTGTGCGCAAGCTCATTTGAATAGCCTTCAGTATTTTGTGTGAGCAAGTCAGGGCTATTTGCATTTGTCACAAAGGTTTACAGGTCAATTGAGGCAGGCTAGAAAAATCACACATGCCAAGGAGAGTGTTTTTCTCCTCTCTCTCCCTCCATCTTTCTCTCCCTCCCTCACTCTCTCTCTCCCTCCATCTTTCTCTCTCTCCCTCTCTCTCTCTCTCTCTCTCTCTCCCTCCTTCCCCCTCTCTCTCTCTCTCTCCCTCCTTCCCTCCCTCCCTCACTCTCTCTCTCTCCCTCCATCTTTCTCTCCATCTCTCTCTCTCTCTCTCCCTCTCTCTCCCTCCTTCCCTCTCTCTCTGTCTCTCTCTCCCTCCCTCACTCTCTCCAACCATATTTCTCTCCATCTCTCTCTCTCCCTCCTCTCTCTCTGCCTCTCTCTCCCTCCTTCCCTCTCTCTCTGTCTCTCTCTCCCTCCTCACTCTCTTTCTCCCTCCATCTTTCTCTCCATCTCTCTCTCTCTCCCTCCTTCCCCCTCTCTCTCTCTCTCTCCCTCCTTCCCTCTCTCTCTGTCTCTCTCTCCCTCCCTCACTCTCTTTCTCCCTCCATCTTTCTCTCCATCTCTCTCTCTCTCCCTCCTTCCCTCTCTCTCTGTCTCTCTCTCCCTCCTTCCCTCTCTCTCTGTCTCTCTCTCTCTCTCCTTCACTCTCTCTCTCCCTCCATCTTTCTCTCCATCTCTCTCTCTCTCCCTCCTTCCATCTCTCTCTGTCTCTCTCTCGCTCTGTTGATTATATAGAGCTAAGGGTCTGAAATACTTTTGTTGGCATCCAGGGTGCCAGCTGGGGATCAGTTAGTGGAGAGAGAGGTGTGCGGTGTGCCAGCCTTCCATTCCTGCCCTGTTGGCTGACAGACAGACAGACAGACAGACCACAGACAGGCTGGACATGGTGGGTGAGGGAGGCTGGTGCCAGGCCAGCAAACCAAGACAGCACTCAGACAAACACAACTAATCCCTTTAATTTGCCAAGCTCTATGGGCTCCCTATTGTGTGTTGCTAGTGTGTGAGTGCATGTGCATGCATGTGTGTGTGCGTGCGTGCAAGTGCGTGTCGCATGTGCGCATGGGGATGCCAGTCTCTGAGAACTTTTTTGAGCGTGGCCGGAACCTCATACACAAGGGTTGATATGTTTGTTTGGGTGTGCTGGTGTGTTGTACTTCTTCTGTCTGCTGCAGTGCAGTGTGCTCTGTTTCACATGGTGTGTTGACAGGATAGGGGTGTGTCTGTCTCCAGCACTGTGCTGTACGCTGCACTGTGCTGTACTGTGCTGTACTGTGCGGCGTGTTCGTCGCCAGTGTGTGCGTGTGTGTGTGTGTTCATCAGTTGGTGGATGATGCTGACAAGGACGATGTGACGTCTTCTCAGCAGACAGTGTGACAGTGGGAGCTAGGGCTGGGAATTACCAGGGTCCTCTCGATTCTCACGATTATGTGTATTGCGATACAATACTGTGATTTTATTGCGATTCGACGTTCCAAACATATTGCTCACCATATGTCTGCTGCAGAGGATCAAGAGAGAGCCATGAGAAACCCAGTTTGGATCAGTCATGGAAATATACAGTGGGGCAAAAAAGTATTTAGTCAGCCACCAATTGTGTAAGGTCTCCCACTTAAAAAGATGAGAGAGGCCTGTAATTTTCATCATAGGTATTTTTCCTTCATAGCTTGTTCTCCATGTTCTTTTTAAATAGGGAGCCAGTTTGTTGTCAGCACTTACAGTGGGGCAAAAACATATTTAGTCAGCCACCAATTGTGCAAGTTCTCCCACTTAAAAAGATGAGAGGCCTGTAATTTTCATCATAGCTACACTTCAACTATGACAGACAAAATGAGAGAAAAAAAATCCAGAAAATCACATTGTAGGATTTTTTATGAATTTATTTGCAAATTATGGTGGAAAATAAGTATTTGGTCACCTACAAACAAGCAAGATTTCTGGCTCTCACAGACCTGTAACTTCTTCTTTAAGAGGCTCCTCTGTCCTCCACTCGTTACCTGTATTAATGGCACCTGTTTGAACTTGTTATCAGTATAAAAGACACCTGTCCACAACCTCAAACAACAGTCACACTCCAAACTCCACTATGGCCAAGACCAAAGAGCTGTCAAAGGACACCAGAAACAAAATTGTAGACCTGCACCAGGCTGGGAAGACTGAATCTGCAATAGGTAAGCAGCTTGGTTTGAAGAAATCAACTGTGGGAGCAATTATTAGGAAATGGAAGACATACAAGACCACTGATAATCTCCCTCGATCTGGGGCTCCACGCAAGATCTCACCCCGTGGGGTCAAAATGATCACAAGAACGGTGAGCAAAAATCCCAGAACGACACGGGGGGACCTAGTGAATGACCTGCAGAGAGCTGGGACCAAAGTAACAAAGCCTACCATCAGTAACACACTACGCCACCAGGGACTCAAATCCTGCAGTGCCAGACGTGTCCCCCTGCTTAAGCCAGTACATGTCCAGGCCCGTCTGAAGTTTGCTAGAGAGCATTTGGATGATCCAGAAGAATATTGGGAGAATGTCATATGGTCAGATGAAACCAAAATATACCTTTTTGGTAAAAACTCAACCCGTCGTGTTTGGAGGACAAAGAATGCTGAGTTGCATCCAAAGAACACCACACCTACTGTGAAGCATGGGGGTGGAAACATCATGCTTTGGGGCTGTTTTTCTGCAAAGGGACCAGGACGACTGATCCGTGTAAAGGAAAGAATGAATGGGGCCATGTATCGTGAGATTTTGAGTGAAAACCTCCTTCCATCAGCAAGGGCATTGAAGATGAAACATGGCTGGGTCTTTCAGCATGACAATGAGCCCAAACACACCGCCCGGGCAACAAAGGAGTGGCTTCGTAAGAAGCATTTCAAGGTCCTGGAGTGGCCTAGCCAGTCTCCAGATCTCAACCCCATAGAAAATCTTTGGAGGGAGTTGAAAGTCCGTGTTGCCCAGCAACAGCCCCAAAGCATCACTGCTCTAGAGGAGATCTGCATGGAGGAATGGGCCAAAATACCAGCAACAGTGTGTGAAAACCTTGTGAAGACTTACAGAAAACGTTTGACCTCTGTCATTGCCAACAAAGGGTATATAACAAAGTATTGAGATAAACTTTTGTTATTGACCAAATACTTATTTTCCACCATAATATGCAAATAAATTCATAAAAAAATCCTACAATGTGATTTTCTGGAATTTTTCCCCCATTTTGTCTGTCATGCAGGCCTCTCTCATATTTTTAAGTGGGAGAACTTGCACAATTGGTGGCTGACTAAATACTTTTTTGCCCCACTGTATATTCCAAATGGTGACATTTGCGCGATCGGTTTTCTATTGCTCATTTTCCCGTCACATCAGTGATATAATTTCACCGTGTAGGACTGTGTGTCAATTAACCTTGTCAGAGTGGGCGCCCTGATTCTTGTTTCTGAGCTAGGCAGGCTACTGCCTGGGAAGGTCTCCCACTCAGAAGTACAATATGGGGAGGGGGCGGAGGTAGGTTGACCTCAGATCTCCCCACTGGAAGCCTGGGGTAGGGGGAGCGGGGGAATCTATCAAATAGTGCACCTCTAACTTTGTACAGAACTAATGCAATTAGTGTTTGTGTGTTTATTGTTTGAAGTAATAATCAGGTTCTCTTCTTTATAACTGTGTTATTCTATTTGTGTATTTGTGTGAAGTAGGATTTGTGCAATTTAGTTTTATTTGTGTGTTTGTTGTTAGCAATAGGGGAATAGTGTAATAATTTGATTATATATTTTATTTGTATTTATATACTACAATTTGTTTATATTTGTCTTAGTTACTTCTTTTTTATATTTCTGAGTCTTATTTGTGTATGTATATTTATATAGTTTTAAGTGTTATGATTATGTATTTTTGTGGTTCCAAATGTCTGAATAATGCAATTCACTCTGGTCTTGGTCTTGAATCGGTCTGGCTTTAGGTGGTCTCGAATATAACACTGCCTTTAGCTATTAACCCCAGTCATTATCTGAACTTGGCTGGGGCATGAGGACAGGGTAACCCAGGTCATCTTTACTACACCACCTCGTTCCCTTCCTATCCCTGGCCGGCACATGATGGCACTCGATGCCAGACCCACCCCTCCCTCTCTCACTCCCTTTCTCCTCCTCCCTCCCTTCGCCGCGGGCAGACTCAGGCATGGGATCTCCATCTGTACACAAAGGAGCCTCCTCTATCTGCATACGCTGCACATAAAAGAGCCTTTTGTCATGGGCTCTGCACACATGACCGTCCGCCTTTCACCCCCTGGAAAAAAATACCAATCTCTCTCTCCGTCAACCAACTCCACTCCCAATCGTCCCCAGCCCCCCAACCCCACTCCCTCCCTGCCAGAGTTACGTCTGCAGCAGAAATGATTAAACACTCACTTTTAAAAAAATAAAGAGATGCATAAGTGAGCTATACCTCCCTTATTACTGTTAAGTGATTTTCAAGTTTTTATTTTCGAGATGCTAGTCAAGTCTCAATTTCTCGCTATGTACATTTCAAGTTTTGCTCTCTCGCTCCCCCCTCTTTCTCTCTTGCTCTCTCACTCTCCCTATCTCTCAGTTTATCTCTCTATATCTCACACTCTCTCTGTCTCTCCTTGGCCCTTGTTGTGTGCAGCACTCACAGTAAGTCACAGTGAACTACAGCATCTGCTGTCCTGAAATATGAATGCGCTCTAGTTTTTGTCTCTCCTCCTTTCCCGTCTCTGACATTTAAGTGAACTGAATGGGCATTAGTGTTTGGTACCATGCCCAGTTATCACCCCCATTACTGTGGCAAAAGGCACACTTGGGATTGCAGACTATCTGAGAGCTGCTGGTTTTCACACTGTCGTTGTGGAGCCGTCTATCTTTTCACCCTCCTGTCCTGTAGTTGTGAGAGCTGAAGAAACAGCAAATTGGTATGAGCCTGTCAGAAAGGAAGAGAGTTAGTGCCACTATGAGCCTCTGCCGTCTGCACTCTATGCTCCAATGTTCTTTATTGAACAGGTCTCGACGTGGATCTGACCTGATAAAGACCTAAGGATTCAAATCGTCAAAGTACATTGGAGCATTGGAGTCTCTCTTTACATTTTACTGAGCGTATATGTTTTGATCTCCGGCACCTGCTTTAAAAACATTGAATGTATGTAATACTGCATATTTCATTTGGTCCTATACTTGATGTAAACATGGCCATTCAGCAAAGGTGCTTTCCTGCAGTTTCCTGAGTCCAATGAGCTGGATTTCTCAAGAATTGAATCCAATGGATATCTGCCATTTTGGCAGTGAATGATGACAGATAGATATTCCGTTGGGGAAGAGTCAGAGTCAGTTGGGGAGGGGTAGAGAGTGTAAGTAAGGAGACCGTGGGGACACACGCACACTGTTAAGTGCATGGGCCATAAAAATGCTCTCCTCAGCAGTTCCTCCGAAACACTGCACTGATGCCTTCGCTTTCTGTCCAAATAAGTGTGGATTTTGGAACGCTCCTCCAGCCCATCTTGCTGTCACTGCACAGCTGGTGCCGGAGCTGTGCCATGCAGGAGTGGAACTGTTTTCCGTACAAACAGTGCCATGTCCCCTCCCTGACCCCTGTGTGGTGTGAGAGGTCAGGGGCTGCCATGTAGCCGACTGGGATAGCCTGTCCACACCTCTACCCACACCAAGGAGTCATCTCCTTTCCGTCACAGACAGTCAGATAGACAGACAGACAGATGGCAGACATACAGACCGACAGGTCTGCCGGGGTATGAGTGGTTTAGTTCACACTGGGTGTATGTCTAGTGGGTTAATTTATAGTGTGAGACAAATTACAGGGATTGAAAATTACAGACGTGTTTATCTTAAGAGTTTTTGGGACGATACTGTAAAATATGGTATGGAGACTTCAAATGTTTTTTGCTGTTTAGTTTAAATTGATGTATTTTTTTTTTTTATGTTTGTAACTTACACCCATGCAGATTGCCGCACAGAAATTGTACACCGCTGAACCGTGATGCTGACTGTTATGCTCTTTTTTAATTGACCATTATATTATTTCACAAGAAAAAAAGAAAAAAGTACTTTGATGTCACGCAATAGCCCAGTAGTTAATAACAAACAATCCGTTCGTTGAGTTGCTCACCAAAACATTGCCACGTTGTCAAGTTTCCTCACTCATCCAACCGTACAGGCATGTGCACAGATAGGGCTCTACCTTTGCAGAGCACAGATACAGGCATGTGCACAGATAGGGCTCTACCTTTGCAGAGCACAGATACAGGCATGTGCACAGATAGGGCTCTACCTTTGCAGAGCACAGATACAGGCATGTGCACAGATAGGGCTCTACCTTTGCAGAGCACAGACACAGGCATGTGCACAGATAGGGCTCTACCTTTGCAGAGCACAGATACAGGCATGTGCACAGATAGGGCCCTACCTTTGCAGAGCACAGATACAGGCATGTGCACAGATAGGGCTCTACCTTTGCAGAGCACAGATACAGGCATGTGCACAGATAGGGCTCTACCTTTGCAGAGCACAGATACAGGCATGTGCACAGATAGGGCTCTACCTTTGCAGAGCACAGATACAGGCATGTGCACAGATAGGGCTCTACCTTTGCAGAGCACATGCCCCTTTCCCTTCCAGACTTCAAAGTGCCCTTTTGGGTGGTGGTATAACTCGCCCCCACACACACACACACACATTTTTTTTTTTTAAGCCAGTCACACCTGGACTGGCATTTTTAAAAACATTACAATACATTCATAACATATTTCAGAACACACTAAGTGTGTGCCCTTAGGCCCCTACTCCACTACCACGTATCTACAACACAAAATCCATGTGTACGTGTGTGTGTAGTGCGTGTGTTATCATGTGTGTGTGTATGCATGTGTCTGTGCCTATGTTTGTGTCTCTTCACAGTCCCCGCTGTTCCATAAAGTGTTTTTTAAATCTGTTTATAAAATCTGATTCTACTGCTTGCATCATTTACCTGATGTGGAATAGAGTTTAATGTAGTACTGGCTCTATGTAATACTGTGCGCCCCCCATAGTCTGTGCTGGACTTGGGGACTGTGAAGAGACCTCTGGTGGCTTGTCTTGTGGGGTGTGCATGGGTGTCTGAGCTGTGTGCTAGTATTTTAAACAGACAGCTCGGTAACTTCAGCTTATCAACACCTCTTACAAAAACAAGTAATGAGGAAGTCAATCTGTCTTCCACTTTGAACCATGAGAGATTGACATGCATGTCATTAATGTTAGCTCACAGTGTACTTTTAAGGGCCAGCCGGGCTGGCTGCCCTGTTCTGAGCCAACTGCAATTTTCCCAAGTTGCTCTTTGTGGCTCCTGACCACACGACTGAACAGTAGTCCAGGTGCGACAAAACCAGGGCCTGTAGGACCTGCCTTGTTGATAGTGTTGTTAAGAAGGCAGGGTAGCGCTTTATTATGGACAGACTTCTCCCCATCTTAGCTACTGGTGTATCAATATGTTTTGACCATGACAGCTTACAATCCAGGGTTACTCCAAGCGGTTTAGTCACCTCAACCTGCTCAATTTCCACATTATTCATTACGAGATGTAGTTGAGGTTTGTAGTTGAGGTTTGTCCCAAATACAACGCTTTTAGTTTTGGAAATATTTAGGACTAACTTATTCCTTGCTGCCCATTCTGAAACTAACTGCAGTTCTTTGTTAAGTGTTGCAGTCATTTCAGTCCCTGTGGTCGCTGACGTATATAGTGTTGAGTCATCCGCATACACAGACACACCAGCCTTACTCAAAGCCAGTGGCATGTCGTTAGTAAAGATTGAAAATGTTCAATAGCGACCTCCATTTGAGACCGCCGAGCCATGTTCCGTGTTTCTCCCCCTCTGCGGAATCTGGAGGGATCCCGGGACAGAAGCAGCGCTCACAGCAACTATGCCCAACAGAGCCGCAGGATCCAACATAAAACAAAAGTATATAAAAACACTGTCAGCTTTTAGGGCGGCAGGGTAGCCTAGTGGTTGGAGCGTTGGACTAGTAACCAAAAGGTTGCAAGTTCATATCCCCGAGCTGTCAAGTTACAAATCTGTTGTTCTGCCCCTGAACAGGCAGTTAACCCACTCTTCCTAGGCCGTCATTGAAAATAAGAATTTGTTCTTAACTGACTTGCCTAGTTAAATAAAGGTAAAAAAAACAAGGTCTCTCGTTTGACAGTGGTCAACAACAAACAGACTTTGGCTAGAGCATTTCTCACAATTTTCTCTCATTAGTGGCTTATTTAAGCACGGCTAAGGGCTGTTCTTACGCACGACGCAACACGGAGTGCCTGGATGCAGCCCTTAGCCGTGGTATATTGGCCATATATCACAAACCCCCGAGGAGCATTATTGCTATTATAAACTGGTTACAAACATAATTGGAGCAGTAAAAATTCATGTTTTGTCATACCCGTGGTATACGGTCTGATATACCATGGCTTTCAGCCAATCAGAATTCAGGGCTCAAACCACCCAGTTTATAGTTAGGGATAGTGTAGAGCAGCAGCTGCATACCTGAAGTGACCTCATCAAAGGTTCAGCCAGGTAGAATACATGATAGTGGCAACAAATGGAGTTAAGTTGGAAATAGGAATGGTAGGTTACATTCACTGGTTGAATGGGCAAGACAAAACATTGAAGTGAATTTGAACAGGGTAGGGTAATAGGTGCCAGGCCAAGAACTGCAACGCTGCTGGGTTTTTCACCGTCAACAGTGTCCCGTGTGTATCAAGAATGGTCCACCACCCAAAGGACATCCAGCCAACTTGACACAACTGTGGGAAGCATTGGAGTCAACATGTGGAATGCTTCTGACACCTTGTAGGGTCCATGCCCTGACGAATTGAGGCTCAGTATTAGGAAGGTTGTTCCTAATGTTTTGTACACTCAGTGTATTGAACCTATTGAAAGTAATAATTGCTCAACAAGTCTGTGACAGCGGTTGCGGGAACTTTTTTGGGTGTGCCCTCTTGTTTGAGCACATGCCTCCCCCAAAAAGTCTGTGCACCCGCCCTGCAACAGTCATTTTGGGATCTACTGTGTTTGCCTGGTACAGAAATGAAATGTCAAATTCATTCTGATCCATTTCAACTGTGATTTTCTCCTCAATGAAATGAGCTCATTCTGGAGGTGTTGTTAACACTGGAGGAGTGTTACTGCTGTGATTCATCCCACTGCCACAGTGGCATCGCGACTACTGTTAGACCAGCAGCTGACAGAAACATTAATGAAACAGCAACGGCACCTCTTAACTGGACCTGCTGCTGCGACACAGTTTCATATGCTGTGTTAGTGCCACTGTGTTAGTTCCACTGTGTTAGTTCCACAGTCTTAGTTCCACCCCCCCCCCCCCCCCCCCCCCCCATATAATAAAGCCACGTCAGATTAAGACAGTGGCAATGTATCTGCCAGACAGTGAGCGATTTAGGTTTGGTTAGTGTTCTAAGTAGACAGGAAGCACAGTCTGTGTGTTAAGATATGGAGAAAGAGCATGCAGAGTGTATGTGTGTTAAGAGGTGTGTGTTGTGAAGCAGAGACAGCAAACAAGCTTTTGTGTGTGTGACTGAAATAGAGAAAAAGCACATGGAGAGTGTGTAAAGAAGCGGGAGAGAGAGTGCTAGTAGCAGTCATTGGGCGCCTAAGGTTCGGCTGGTTGCCGGGAAATCCTCTCGGAGTCCTCTCGGCCCTGTCCATATGCCCGGCAAAGGTGCTGTGACATGGCAAAGAGTGGTCCTTGTTCTCGGTAGTGGCGGGCAGAATTTCCCCCACAGCACCATTCTAATGCCAGGCTCGCCCGCTCTTAGCTTGGCACAGGGGAATAATGAAAGCGAATGGCCCAGGCTGTAGCCTGTGTGAAGGGTGTACTAGCAGCTAGCAGACCTCTCCTCAGAGGGGGAGCTCAGGGATGTAGGAGACCATGGTTCCAGACACATATCGGCTGGTTGTAGTGGTGGTCAAGCATGGAGGGAAAGGAGACCATGGTTCCAGACACATACCGGCTGGTTGTAGTGGTGGTCAAGCATGGAGGGAAAGGAGACCATGGTTCCAGACACATACCGGCTGGTTGTAGTGGTGGTCAATCTATGTATTTTACCGTAAGTTAAGGTTAGTTGATTTTTCTTTGTAAGCGTGTGCATTGTCTTTGAATAATGCATTTTTATGTGTGTTGTTGCGTCATGTCAACGATGATCACTGATAAATGTTTCGATTTAGCTGAGAATGGGCAACAAGGCCCAATATAATGGTCCCTTGATGTTATTCAAAAGGCATATTTCAAATCACATGAGCTTAAATCAGTAGCGTTTAATCAGATAAAATAACAATGTGATCTTCATTGTGAAGACCTTACTCATGTCTATCCATTTCAGTGTAATACTGTAGAATTTAACATGCAACTTCATTTAGAAAAGGCTGCATAGGTCATTTTTCAATTTGAATTTCCTGTCAACCTTTCTGCTCAAGGTCAAGATAAATTCACTTTGAACCTACCCCCTGATATGTTATAGCCGTTTTTATGTTGAGGAGCTCTGACCTTTGCTATAGTGGTGTTGTTGCTATACTTAGACTGTACTGTCCACACAATATCGGCTTCCCGAAGGGCCATGAGGAGGGTCATGTCTAGATGGTATACAGCTTTTGTCATTTTAGCTAACCCCTTTCCTAACCTTAACCTAATTCTCCTAACCTGCTACGTTAATTCTCCCGACCTGCTGCGTAAGTTCTCCTAACCTGCTACGAAAAATCAATTTTGACAAAAGCTTTATCTCTTCTGGACAAAACGCATAAGGAGTCGTCCCTACAACCTGGGTGTTTCCCGCTTCTGAAGGTTGTCCATTTTGAGATCTGATATCGGATGGGATCCATTTTGTTTTGCAAGCTCTCAAGCAGAATCCTCTCTCTCTCTCTCTCTCTCTCTCTCTTTCTCCCTCCCTCCCTCTCTCCCTCTTTCTCCCTTTCTCTTTCATTGTCTTCTCAGAATCCGGTGAGGCACAGCAAGGTGAGTTTAGCTCTGATGGAATATCATATCTATTTGTCTTTGCTCTTACATGTTGAAGGCCATATACTGTACATTCGGGTCACTGTTTATTTGTGTGTTTATTATGTTTCATTTCACATAACATGTATGTAAGTTGTGAAGTTATGTATTAGAGTCCCTCCCTATTAGCTTTTGATTAAAGTTTTTGCGTACAGAAGTGACTAAACACAGCGAGAACCAGCCAAATGCAACGGAAGTTGGATGATAAAAGGACAATCACTCATTTGTGTAATAGCGTAAGTACTTACATATGCTATAGATGTAACAAAAAATGACTTATCTGGAATATTCCCCTGCAAACCAATGGTAAAATAGTTGAAAGTATTTGAATGACTGAACTCTGAAGTACTCTATGCATGAAAGCAATTTATAAGCTCAAATTGAATCATGAATCTTCATGAATCTTGAATCTTGTACTTTATTCCAAAATACCTTGACCTTGACCTTTCATTGGAAACTTCAAGTTTATGAAAAGCATCTCTGTCTAAAGAAAGCATCAATACATGGTTTGATTATCACATAGCTCATTACTTAATGACTGCCAGCATATTGGTTCGCTGGAATTTCACAGATCAATAAATTCAGATATAAAGATGTAGAAGTTAAAGTGTTAAATGTTTTTGATAAAATGTTAATACATTGTGCAGTAGTAAGTGAACACGTATCATTTGCAGCCTTTGCTTACCATATCGAATGGTACTGTGCAGTTCATTTTCATAAATCCAATGATTATTTGTACTTGTAAATATTGTATTTAAATAAAAAGGAGTGTTACTCGTTGCTTTGCAGGCGCATTGGAAATGTGAAACAGGTTGGCATGAAAATAGATGAGTCCTACTTTGCCTGAAGGATGCACAAGGAGCTTCTTTCCGTTGAATAAATGTTTTATTGGAAAATATGCCATTTTGAAAATGTTTTTCAAAATCCCTGTTCAATATAATAAGTGTAAATCATTTGTTCTCATCCTTTTTGCAATTCCAATCATGGGAATATTCTCAGCCTTTTTGTTGACTGGCAAATAAATAATGATTTACAATTTAGCTTTTAAAAAAAAAATATATATATATAAACCACAATGTGTTATTATTACACAATGATTGAAGCGGATTTGAATTGTTAATGTGCTTGGCAAATTTAAACCGTTTATTTTGTATAGCCCAATTTAAGTTAGGAGTAATTTCTTCTTACCCGATTGATATTCACTCCTTTTTTGTGATATCAATTACTATCTAATCAATATATGTACAATTATGTTTTCATTCCGTATTAATCATATAGTAAATCTAAGCTATTTGTGGTAAAAAGTGACGCATTTTGATATTGAGTCAGTACAACATATTTTATTATTACTATATTGATATTTTTTCCAATTACCTCTGGCCCTTCATTATAAATGTATTCGAAATTGTATTGTCATTAGAAAGACATTATCACTAATTTTCAATTCAAAGATATGGATACTAAACTTTCATAATGTTAGTGTGGACTGTGAAATACAAAATACATGTGACTAACAGTTAACCCAAAATGAGAATACCACATTCATGTTAGTGATACAAAATCAAATCATTTAGTAACAGTGTTCTTCATGCCTCGTTTGTAAAAAAAAAAAAAAAAATCCAGAAGTCATTGAATTAGTTGTGAAAATATATATTTTTTAAAGTTACACTTCAGGGGTGTCGGTGAAGGGAAATATTTCACAATTGCACTTTTCTTTAACGTTGTATGATATTCAAGTGTAAACATGTAAAGCACATACCCGTCTAATTTTTAAACATCACCATATTTTACTCAGACCCATAATATTCACATGTTGTATTTGTTTTTCAGCAGAAAATGTTATCATGACATTATGAGTGATTGCATAGTAAGGACGCCCAATGAAATGAAACAATGTCCATTTAGTTTCAATAATTTGTATTTAAGCCTTCATTTTGACAGAGAGTAATGCTGAGACCAAAGTCTATTTTACAGATGAGCCATGTATACACATCAATACACATCAATACACATCAATATTCATATCAATACATGAAAGCAAAACAAAATCATAGAAAACAAACATATTATTCAGTAAAAAAGGTCCTCAAATCAGCCTTTTGAGAGGCACCATTTCATCCAGCTTTAGAGAGGCCTTGGAGATGATATTCCTACAAGCAAATTGCAACAACAAAAAAAACTAAAATTAGATTTAGTTCATTCAGTGAAGATGGAAGGGATCTTTAGAATTAGCCATCCCTGAGACCCGGTCTAGTATCTTGTACATCTGTAATGAATATGTCAGTTTACTCTGTCAGGACATATAGGGTTAAGTCAACTTTCACTTGTGCACATAGACACAATTCATTTGTCATCCACTCAATACATACGTGTTAATTGAAGACAGAATGTGTGAAGAAAAAAAAAGCATGGGCTGTTGAAGGAGTGTATCATATCGTGGTAGTTCTATCCAGGGTATCAACACTGGAAGTCTTCTGTCCACCATTTTGTGATCAGAACTTTATCTAAATGCCCCCATTTTATGTGCTGTGGAACACTTGCAGCGCAGTAATACGGCCGGTCATTTTGAGGGACTACTTCTATTGAATCTATTGTTGAATAGGGTATAATGATTCATGAAGATTGTGAAATGACACGTCACACACAGACACACATTAGCTAATCATAAATACTTTTGAAAGGACATGCCCGATTTCAAGTTCAAAAGTTTCCCATATTTTAATTCTCATGGCAATACTACAAAAAAAATGATTACAAACATTTGTAATTCAGAATTGATACTCAGTAATTGCAGTGATTGTTTTTTCAAGTTTGTATAGAGAAGAACACGTATTGCTCATTTTTTCCAGGCAATGTTGCACCCACCCCTTCCACTCTCTTCTAGTGTGTCCGTTTTGTGTGTTATCCAAACACATAGACAGAAAGGGAGAGTGGCGGTCACACTCTGCTGCCTGAAGTGACAGGCCAGAGGTCAGAGGTCATGGGGTGTTAATAACACGTGATGTGTAGACCCTGTGAGTGACGTCCCTCAGGGGATAACCCCCTAATCGGCATTAGTTAATGTGTTAGTAATCTTTACCTTCTTAAAGCAAACAGCACTAGGCCCTCAATGGGTCTGCCTGGCCTCCCGTGTAACGCTTTTGACCCCAGGGTCATGGCCTTTGTTCCCTGCTCTATGGGGAGTGCCCTCAGAGGTCTCTGGTGTAATAGAGAAGTTGTTTAGACACGTGCGAGGCTGGAGCAAGACCACCTCATAGACTCACTCGGGCCCCTGTTCCTAGAGAGGGAGAACAAGTCTTTCATCCCTGCGTACGTAGGGCCAGCCGGCATTGTGGTTTGGTGTTCTCCTCCTAAATGGCTTCCTTTAAAATATCAATTGTTTCTGTGTTATGTGTCACTGTGTGCGTCTGGTATCCTGAGGCATTGCGGTTTCTGATCCTGCACAGTCAGTCACAAATCTGGGTTTTTACTCCTGTTGGTGACTAATGGGTAAAGGAGTGTAGATCATGTCTGTCTATGGGGAGTTACTGCCCACTGCAATTTCATATTCATCAGCCTTCCTTTCCTTTCTGTTTCCTGTTTTTCTAGACACTAAAGAAAAACAAACGGGCTCCTAATTATTTATTGACTCCCTTCATGTGACCTACATGGAATATCAAGTGTTAAGTGTGACAGTTTTGAAGAAATGGGTGTACAGTGACTGTTACTCTGTGACTCCTCTTATGTATAAAATGATGGAGCATAAAAAGTTTACGAGTGAGAGAGAAGAAAAAAACATTTCAATGAGATAAATCAGAGAATGCCATGATTATAACTTTTGCATAGATTCTTTATTGCATTTAGTTTGAACTTCCCTTGGCCGACACTTTCATTTGAAATGTTATTTCCTGTGTGTTCAGCAGTGTGCATTTGACAATTACCCATACTCAAGAGAAAGGTTCGAAGTGAGATCTCGATTATGGAATCCAACAGTCTAGATTTGGCACAATCGGGAATTCATTTTACGGCAAAATAACATGTGATTTCTTACATGTTAGTTTGCTGATCATGATAAGATCAAACACGCGTACTATCTAAAGTTATACTTCTATCGGGCCAGTTAGAAAAAATATTGCAAGAGCTTTTTACCATATATACTAGTGAAATACTACTGGGTTAAAATCTGTCGAATGCAGTTATCTGTACAGGATCTTCATATGCAGTTATTGGATATTATTTTCATTGTTTTGTGATAGATCACAATCACAATCACAGTAAGGTACTTAATTGTTACCCAGAAATAATTTGATATTAAGATAAAAAATTACTGCATTGGACCTTTAACATTTTATGTTGAATTATGAGTTTGTATTCCAAATACTTCATTACAAATGTATATAAACAGCTTGTCAACTAAGAGTTAAAAGACTAGACAGAGACAAAATGTTTGATGATTTTTCCTGGAGTTGCTATGGTTAGCTTTTTGCAAATGTGTAGTATTTGAATACATTTTATCAAGCAAAGTTATGTTTTGAATGTATCACAATGCTTTACAATTCTGTATGAAGCCTGCAAATGACATGGCGGCTCCGCCATTTTGTTGAACATTTCCTTGGATGGGACTGAGGGACTGAATCTGTATTCTCGCGTTGATTGCCAAGCCACAAACAACAGACACGTTAGTTAGTGTTCTACTCGGGATCATGTTCTCCTTCACCCTCCTCTCACTGTGTGGATTTGTAGCATAGCAAAGCATAACCAGGAACATAGCTTCGACTAACAGGTTTGATATTCCCTTCATCAACCATTTTAATCTCAAGTTGATATTATCTAAAGTTAATACTGAGTAAGATGCATAGCATATCATATTTATTAACAATACGGTTCAACAATCCCTTCAAACACCACAGACGGAATAGTTACCTCCCTGTTCTTCCTCCAAGATTTTTTTCTGTTGTACTAGAACATAATTTCTTTAATAGCCGTATTGTTTGCCAAAGTTCTTATGCACACCTGTGCACGATTGCGTTCCTTAAAAAATATCTTAGTTGAAAAATAACTCCATGAAAACCTGCCATGTTAACATTCCTTAATTTATTATTTGAAAAGTGTTTAAAGAAAGCATGGTTGGGGTCATTTACACATGTAAAACACAAGGCATAGGATGAAATAAAACGGCATGTGATTAATTACAGACAAATGCAACCCAAGTAGAGAAGAGGGGGAGCGAGGTAGAGGCACACAGTGGTAGAAAATTGGCAGGCCACCCAAAACCAAAACCCTATCCTCAAGTGAACTCGTTGCAAACTCTTAAGTGCACGCTAAGCTAAATGATAACTGCAGACAGTTCCAAACCAACCACATCTCAAACAGATTCATAGTTACATGTCCATTTCTCTCCTACATCCTCTACAGAACCTGAACAGGGCATACAATCAAATACACAATCTTAATATACATCTACCGTAGCCACAGACTGTATGTGTCAATGTATATGCTTGAAACCAAAGACGTGGATTTTTCAATTGGCTAAAACACATGGCGAGATGTGACGTGAGGCTACACTGCTTTGGATGGGGTTCTAGGGATCTACTGTAGCTCAGGCAGACACATCCAACCCAGTGTATCTCGTTTTTAAAAAGAAGACTTTAAAGACTGCTAATAACGCCCTAACTCAGCTGGACCATTTCTTCAGTAAGTAAACACAAAGAGTGTTTTTTTTGTCCCTGCTAGCGGCAGGTCCATTGAATGTAGCCACCTGTGTCTTATTGAACCTTGTTGTGAAGCGAGGCGGAGAGGAGAGGGGAGAGTCCTCGGAGTAAGCGGGCGGAGGAACCGGTCGTCTGTTGCCGTGCAGTTCTAGCGAGGGAGCCAGCGAGGAACGAACGGGTGGTGGCGTTAGGAAAGTGCTCCTCAAAGACCCACTCTGCAGATGAGATGAGAGCCCAAAACATCCCGTCTGAGCTAACCTAACAGCTCAATGTCATCCACAAACCCAACAGAAAGCTACACACAGTAAAATAAGCAAAATAATAGTTTCCCCCACCTTTTTTCTCTGCTAGGCATGCAATCCCCTGCTATACTTTTCATCTGGCATTAAAGACATAAGTCATCAAAATAAGTCCAGAACAGGAGACGTGCAGAGATTTGACCGTTTTCCCATTTTCTTTCTTTCCTATTTAGAGCTCCTGATACTTCGGGACAGAGAGGGGGGAAAAAGTTCAAGCGTGTGAGCCCAGCCTTTGCCGTTATTTGGAACCAGAGCCAAAAGAGGCAGGAAGTTGTTTTACAATAGTGTTATAGTAATCTTCCACAAATGGGAAAAGCCCAACGCTGGTCGCACGGTGGAGAAGGTGGTGGGACAGAGAGAGGGAGGGAAAGAGGAAGTATGGAAAAGACAGAGATAGAAGAAAAAAAACAAAAATCAAAATGATAATCGGAATGTACTAAGATGGTGGAGGACTGGTCTGCCGTGCTGTTTTGTAGTGTGTGTGTGTGTGTGTGTGTGTGTGTGTGTGTGTGTGTGTGTGTGCGCACGCGCAAACGGCAGGGTGTAGGGCGGGTGGAGCGCCCCACAATGCAGGATTCTAGATGATTCCAGGGTAAGGGATAGTTTAGAAGCAAATATACTCAACAATCTTTTCCTATTTGGACAAGCTATCCTGTGCCTTTTTAGCCAGGACAAATCAGAACCCCTCGTGTTTTCTGTGAATTCTCAATCACGTTGTAATCACAGCAGCTGTTTTTCTTCCAGAAAAGCAGTGAGGTCTCACCCAAAACGCTTATCAGGCTTTTGACTCCTTGCCAAGATCGCTGTAAGGGTCGTGCGATGTTTAGCCCCTCGGAGAAGCAGTGCCAGGGCAGGAAGAGGACCGTCTTACTGTGCTGTAACTCTACTAACCCCGCTCTCTACCCTGCCACGTGCTACACTACAGTTTTATACTCAAGTAGCTCCCATTTTTCCATATCTGCTCTTTGTCTTCTCAATGCTGCTTTCACGCTAGCTGCTGTGGCATGCTAGAGTTCATACTTTCTGTCTGTGAGCCGTGGCTGGCTGTAGCATGTGATCCAGACAGACTGTTGCAGCTTGACGAGAGGGAGAGCTGCAGTACTGTACTGTACTGTACCAGATAAGGTTAATCATTTAACCTGCTCTCAGAACTGTTGCATATTTCAAATGTCCTTATGCAGGGCAGTCCACTCTGAGTGTTTGTACGTTCTCTTTTTTTAGTTTCCTTATTTTTAATGCTCTTTTCTGTAGCTGATTGCCGGGGTGCAGAGAGTGCTAGTATGGCGTGACTGTGTGCACTGCGTCTGCGCACTGCCAGAGGAGTGCATTTCTGTGTCATTCTTCCTCCTCTACCCCCTCCCACCCTCGACTGCTTTCCGCCCTCCCACTCTCCCCCGTCTCTCTCTCTCTCTCTCTCTCTCTCTCTCTATCTCTCTCTCTCTCCCCCGTCTCTCTCTCGCTCTCTCTCCCTCTCCCTCTCTTTCTCTCTCTCTCTCTCTCCCTCTTGGTCTCCGTCTCCCACCCTCCCTCTCTCAAGTGCATATACAGTTCCTTGCCGTGTTGGACGTGTGATGAAAAAGTGGCTGGCTCTCGTGCTCCGCCGCACCTCCTATTTCATCATCAGTCGAGCTTTTCTCTCCTTCACTCTGCGCTTGCTGCCTCGTCTCTTCTATCGCTCGCTCCCCTGTTCTCAGCTCCAGCCGCACGCAGGGGGGGGAGACTCGAGCTCTGTGGGGAGAAAAAAAGAACAAAGGTTTGCTGCTATTTCTACAGTCAGGGCCTCCCCACAGCCCGCCCTTCCATAGAGGAGATTTTTTTATTTTTTTACTACTTGCTGGATTTTAACCCTCTGCCTCCAAATATCTACACAACGGCTCTGCAAAAATCTGGCAACAAGTAGCTTTTTTGGGGCCTTTCCGTAGTTTTGTGCGGCAATTTTTGCATCACTTTGGACCTTGGTGTTATTTCTTCTTTTTGGGTGTTATTTTTTTCATCTGCATTGATACCCAGAGTTTTATATTTGTCTTTGAAAGAGTTTTGGCGGTGTTTATTTTTGATGTCTTCTTTTTTTTGTCGCCGTTTGGTCGTGTTTGTATCTCGCCACGTGATGAGCCTTCTTCCTCCTGTAGCTGTGTTCGTACGGGCGTCATTCCTACTGGGTAAGGCCCTCTCTCTTTTTCACGCTCTTCCTTCTAGTGACTGTCTGTGGATGACAAGCAGGAGAACGTGTCCGGTCTCTGAGCGTGTGGTACGTCTGCGTGTTCACAGACGTGCCCTTCGTGAGCGCCATCAGTTCTCTCGCCTGGAAATACTGCACCTCCCTCTTCTTCCTCACTCTTGCTGTTTCTCTCCCTCTCTCTCCCTCCCTCGTTCTCTCGTTCTCTCGTTCTCTCTCTCTCTCTCTCTCTCTCTCTCTCTCTCTCTCTCTCGCTGGCTCTTTTTCCTAACAGGGGAGTGAGTGCTGTGCTGGGCTGGAGCTCTTTCTGGGACAGGAGCCAATTCCAAACAAAAGACAGGAAAAGGCAATGACAAAAAAATGCAGCGATTGAATTTGGAAAAATGTTGCAGCGAAAACATAAGAAGTGACCGTGCATGTCGTTTCGTGCCGCCGATGCATGCTTGTGTTAAGTGTTAAAACTGATTTCAGAGGCTGAGAAAGCTTGGGGAACGGAGGTCTGAATACACTTTGTCGTGTAGCGAAGGCATTCGAGTTGGGAAGACGGAGAGAGGGAAGAGAGGAGAGGAGGGGGGGGGTTCCTTTTTTCCAGACTGATGAATTATTCATGTAGGCAGCCAAGGCTGTGACTGGACTGGTTGTGCTATTTGCATGCATCAGACATGCTGTTTGTCTGTTTGCTAACATTCCTCATTCAAAGACTTGTTAACTAGCAGAGGGTTTTAGCTGGAGCCTTCCAGACAGCCTCATGGCCTCCTTTTGTTGAAGGGCCCGCCAGGCCTGGGCCAAGCCTACGGCAGCCAGGCGAGGTAGCAGCAGCCCAGGCTGGGGCTCTGGGCTGAGGCTGGGCTGGGCTACGAGGGGGACTGCCTGGGGAGTCACGGGGGCCTGCGTGCCTCTCTGCCTGCCAGAGCTGCATGGGACACAGAGGCTGATGGATTTCTGTTCTCCTCAACAGAGATGTGGATCCAGCGGGGGAAAAAGAGAGGAAGAGAGAAGCTGCTCAGAATTTCACCCCCGGATTCAGAACGTTTCGGAATCGCCTCTACTGCAGAATATTTGTAAGTAATACCTGTTTCTTTATGTGTGTGTGTGTGTGTGTGTGTGTGTGTGTGTGTGTGTGTGTGTGTGTGTAAGTGTGTGTGTGTGTGTGTGTGTGTGCGTGCATGCGTGCGTGCGTGCGAGCGAGTGTATTCATTGCGTACATGTGTTAAATTGTGTCTAGTATCATCTTTGCTTATAAAACTCATTGTACTTCATACACTTTAGTACATTTTTTATTTTGATGCAAGTGCTGAACCAAAAACCGCAATCGGAATCCATTGCATATAGTCGTGCATTGCACAAAGGTACTACTTTATGTCGGTTATGAAAGCGTTTTTTTCATGGCAAATTACCATGTATTAGTACTCAAACTCAAAAAGTATTATACTGTGACCTCTACACAACACCGTTATTTAATAAGATTGCAAATATGTTTTTCTTAATACCAGAGGTGTTTTGGTCCATTGATTACTGCCAAGTTAATCTGATTTTGTGGTAATCGCGGGGTCACGTTTGAAGAGATATTTCATGTGAGTGATGCGGTTTTGGGTTAGGTGACAATGTGTGTGGAGTGATATCTTTCCCAATGACTCATCTGCCAATTAAGGCTGGGTTGGAATTATGATCTATTTACAGGTGTATTTGTTGTTTGTCAAAGTCTTGATTTATATTGAAACGATTCTTTAACATTTTGCATGGGTTATTTGGAACAACAGGAGAAGGCGCGCGTGTGTGTGTGTGTGTGTGTGTGTGTGTGTGTGTGTGTGTGTGTGTGTGTGTGTGCGCGTAGCTCCTGTTCCTCTATTATACCCCTTATATATACAGCAGCATCGTACAGCATTTTTTATACGTACCTACATTTTCAGTATATGAATGCAATTTTAATACAATTAGTAAAAAGTCAAGTCCCTGCAATGCACATATATTTCCGTCTGATAAATTATACTCTGCTCATTTTTCTTAACAAAAACTCATATTGAAGCAAATGAGTAAATCAGACTTCTAATTTACACACTCACACTTATACAAATATATTCAGTGTGTCTTCTCATTATAATATGGCTGCTATGATTTTGTTATGCATTTGGCTGCTACAAAATAAATTAGAATCTAATTATCTAGCTGTAATAATAATTCAGACTAGATATTATGTGTTGCTGGCACAAAATGTTATTTCAGCAGATCACCACTCAATCACCATCTTTTCCCCAATACCCTTAAATTGTATCACTATAAATGCTATTGAATATTTCACTTAATTGTCTCATGGACAATCAGTCTGAGTATACAAGCTTTTCACTCAATTATGTGAAATGCCTATCTGTGAGGTTCTGAGCAATTTGTCACGCTTTTTCAAAGGATGGGCGGGGAGGCCTTTACTGAGAGGCTGCGTGTTAGTAGTTTGCATTCAGTCCATTACATACATGGGGAATTCATGGTCACAAAGGTAGGCCTAATTTACCCATGGATATACTGTATGTGCCCACTTGCTTATCTTCAAAAGTACATGAATTCGCCTGGCAGTTGAGTGCGCCACCTCACCCCTAAGGCCTTTTTGGCGGGGGTGGCTGTCTACCAGGGGTAGTTAGCTCCGTTGCATGTGGAGGGGCAGATGGCAGGGTCATAAGCAATTGCAGTATTTTCTCTCTCTCTCTCTCTCTCTCTCTCTCTCTCTCTCTCTCTCTCTCTCTCTCTCTCTCTCTGTAACATTATACCTGCCCAAGCATAGCTCCTGGACAGCCCTTCACGTACTGTGAATTGAAGTCCATTATACTGTACAGTAGGTACACACAAATACAGACAAATATTTCGGTGGACTCAGCATACGAATGTGCCCTTGTACACAACAAACACACACACACACACACGCACAAACGCTCATGCAGACACATATACACACACAGATCGTTAAAATGTGGAAAGCCGCAATACTATGAGTGAAAATGTCAAAATGATTATTTTCTGTCCATTTCTAATAATTAGTCATTGAATAAATGTTGTTCAATTACTGTATCGTTCCTTATTTCATTACTGTGTGTGTAAGCTGTGAACTGTGTGTAAGCAGACCACTCATTGTGTTGCAAATAGGAAACTTAAAATAGACAAGTCTGTGAATTTGAACTTGAGCGTTTGAACTCAAACGTCAATTTGTACTTGAACTTGACCTTGCATTTACTCTGGGTTCCCTTTGTGAGTGACATTTCCTGTCCATTGAGGTTGGTCCTATAGATGACATAGCATTTCAACATAATATCTGTATTGGCAGTGAAACCAAGCGTAGATGTAGTTTGCGGGTTTCTATATGACAAATTATTTTCAAAGGCCCCAACTTCGATAGTTGGTTTCGATTATTATCACACAGGTAATAGGTCTCACTGTGTTATATTTTCTTTGCAAACAGTTATTTTCTCAAACTTGTATATAAATGGGATTACTGATTGACGGTTGGTTGCAAGGTGCTTTGAAAGTGTAGTGGCGGGCAGCCATTTCCTTCTTTTTTTCTGAAAGAAGAGTTGCGTCTTATGCGCTGTCCTGTAAAGTTCAATTTGATGCTGCAACATGTCGTCTACCGTCATTCAAACACATTGGCCCGTCCAATGCAGCAGAAACGTATGCTGCTCGAATGCAAAGTGAGAGCTCCTCTGTACGGCGGTGCTTAAATGTAATAACTAATTGACTTAAACAGACAATGGCGGTAGACGTGATCCTCATTGGAAATGCAACATTTTGTCAATGTGTGTATGTAATTGAAAAAACTTTTTGTCATTTCAGTGCACTATTTTCTTTATCACGGTTAATTGCATTGTCTGTAAGCGTTCAGAATACACTGAACATGATATCTATACAGCGAAAAACAACAATGCGATGTCCAAACAAGTTGACTCTAAGGTTAAAGAACGTGTGTTTATCAATTAAACTGATTTTGCTTACCGTTACTTTGGACAAAATCAAGATGTCAATATTCTTGTAATGATTTCTGAAGAAATTCTGAATTTTCAAATAATTGCACCAAATCCTGCATTAACTTGTTTTTAAAAAAAAAATGTGGTTAACGACCTTAATAATGACACAATGCACACACATATATATATTTTTTATGAATGACTGTACTGAGTGCAATGACCATCAAAGACTATTTGATCCCGTAAAACGTACAGTATATTCTTATCCCTTTTTGTTAATATGTTGTGTGTATAATTTTTATACATTTGGAGGAATTAAATTGGTCAATGCTGTTTCGCAGAATTTTGAGATATAAATTAGGTGTGTGTGTGTGTGTGTGTCTGTGTGTGTGTGTGTGTGTGTGTGTGTGTGTGTGTGTGTGTGTGTGTGTGTGTGTGTGTGTGTGTGTGTGTGTCATTCATTTAATTGTATTTATTTAACCAGGATAGTCCACTCAGTAACACTTGCCACTGTTTTCCAGGGAGTCCTAGGTTCCATAGAGTCATTGTGTGTGTGTGTGTGTGTGTGTGTGTGTGTGTGTGTGTGTGTGTGTGTGTGTGTGTGTGTGTGTGTGTGTGTGTGTGTGTGTGTGCGCGCGCGAGTGTGTGTGTGTGTGATATTACTTTATTCATGGTTATTACAGTAATAAATATCTTTGATAATTACAGTGTGTTATCAGTTTAGAGACTTAGTTATACTATATTAGCTCATCTCATGAGTTTGGACTGGAATGAAACTAATCTGGGCAGAGTTTCTCTTCTGAATAGTTAGAACGAGTGTGATCAGCCCAATTCACATCGCACGGTAAATTCTAGACAAATATAATGTTCATACTTAATAGTCATCACAATTCATCTTGTCTATCATCAAATGTGTATATTTATCTGTTTAAAAAAAGATTTCTAGCAGTAACTCAGGGCTTGGAAGAGAGCCTACTGCATATTGGCTCGCACATTTCAGCCAGTAATCGTTCCTTGTTGCCTATAGTCTGTAATTCATACTCAATTTAGTTGTCAGCATAAAACCATTCATTCTCAGTTCATTCAATAGATTTTAGTGGAGGAATGAGATTGGCATCTTGTTTGGCATTGCAAGCGTAGTGCAATGTGTACATCGATACTTCATGTAATGAATAGGCCTACTGTACAATTGTGATCCATATGTCATACGACGAAGGGAAACATAATTCATTTCAGCACATCACTTTTTTGATGATTGAGAAACATGTATTATCGGAAAAGTAGGTTTGTCGTGAACGAATTGGATTGATGATCCATGGTTGCCGAAGGGAGAAAAAAAAGTGAAAATAGATTTAACCCTGTTCTTACAATAGGCCTACATTTTCTCTACAGTAACTAGGTTTCAGCATATGATGTGTATTTTTACCCAAATGGTCTTTTGAGGCTCTGTGTGGTTTGACTCATGTGGCACAATGTCCTCTTACCACCACTCATACTGAAAATGAATCACCCACCAGCACCACATAACCATGAACAACCGGTGCTTTGTTTCATTTGTTAAATGGAGAAATTGTCATGTAGAATAATTCGATTTCTATTCATTAGAGATGTAGTATTATTGTGATTTGCGTCCAATATTTTTCTGCTCTGATCTCACAGATCTGAGGATGGTGGCACATCATCACAACCAAAATGCCCACCGGAAATTCAATTTCTCCAGTTAGGAAGCTAGAAATGATTTAACTGGTTCGGCCAGCCGTTATCCCTAATGACATTTAGTGCACGGTGTGTTTTTTTAAATCATGTTTTCCTGCATCTGGTTGATCAGCGGATCGGTAGGCCTAAATACAGGTCAGGCATTTTCAATCTTGCCTTGAATTATTTCTATGATATTATCTTATGTAATCCACTGTATCTATTAGGTTAGCCCCCCACCCCCCCCCCCAAAAAAAATGACATCCCATTCTGAGTTACGTATATGAAACAATGTATTATATTGACCATTACATTTGATTTATTTTAGTCATTTAGCATACTCTCTTATCTTGTTTATCTTAAGATAGCTAGGGGGGACAACCACATATCACAGTCATAGAAAGTACATTCTCCCTCAATGTACATTCTTCCTATTAGCAAAGTCAGAGCTAGTAAAATCAAATAAAAAGTTAGACATGCCGAGCTGGATAGAGCCCTATTTAGGTTTTGGCTAGCTGTTGTAAGCATTTTAAAACTTTGTCAAAGTCCTTTGCATCCATGTGACTAGTTGCTCAACTGAATTTAAGATGCAGGTTTACAGTATTTTACTTTGCAGGTTTTGTGACGATACTTAGGCCTAGGTATTAAGACTGTATTTATTTTGAGAAGAGATAGTCCTATACTGTACATACAAGCCTATATGCCCATCCGCATAGGAATATGTTGAGCTTGTAGTTTCAGCTAGCCAGATTCTATATTGCTGACAGATTGCATAAGTCAACACTGTTGTTCGTTCATGATCAGCTCCAACAAGCCCCAACTAGCTAAATGGATTCCAATTTTCAACTCTTACTATTATGACAGTTAGTTGGTAGGAGCACCAACCTTGGTACTTAGACCTGCATGTACTGACCCGTAAGTCACAAGGGAAGGACAGTATTTAACTATATGTACAGGGCCTTCAGAAGGTATTCACACCCACTGACTTTTTTCCACATTGTGTTGTGTTACAGCCTGAATTTAAAATATATTCAATTGAGATATTGTTTTGTCACTGGCCTAAACACAATACCCCATAATGTCAAAGTCTAAATATGTTAATACCATTTTTTAAAACGAATTAATTACAAATGAAAAGCTGAAATGTCCTGAGTCAATAAGTATTCAGCCCCTTTGTTATGGCAAGCCTAAATAAGTTCAGGAGTAAACATGATCTTAACAAGTCACATAATTAGTTGCATGGACTGTGTGCAATAATAGGGTTTCAAATTATTTTTGAAAGACTACCTCATCGCTGTACTCCACACATACAATTATCTGTAAGGTATTCGATGCAGTGAATTTCAAACACAGATTCAACCACAAAGACCAGGAATTGTTTTCCAATGCCTCACAAAGAAGGGCACCTATTGGTATATGGGTAAAAAAATAAAAATAATAATAAAAATAAAAAAAAACAGACATTGAATATCCCTTTGAAGTTATTAATTACACTTTGGATGGTGTGTCAATACACCCAGTCACTACAAAGATACAGGCGTACTTCCTAATTCAGTTGCCGGAGAGGAAGGAAACCGCTCAGGGATTTCACCATGAGGCCAATGGTTATTTTAAAACAGTTGTAGTTACTCCACAATACTAACCTAATTGACAGAGTGAAAAGAAGGAAGCCTGTACAGAATGAAAATATTCCAAAACACGTATCCTGTTTGCAACGAGGCACTAAAGTAATACTGCTAAAGAAATAAACTTTATGTCCTGAATTCAAAGTGTTACGTTTTGGGGCAAATCGAATACAACACATCACTGAGAACTACTCTCCATATTTTCAAGCATAGTGGTGGCTGCATCATGTTATGCGTATGCTTGTCACCATTAAGGATAAAAAGATACAGAATGGAGCGAAGCACAAGCAAAATCCTAGAGGAAAACCTGGTTCAGTCTGCTTTCCACCAGAATCTGGGAATTCACCTTTCATCAGGAAAATAACCTAAAACACAAGGCCAAATCTACACTGAAGTTGCTTACCAAGAAGACAGTGAATGTTCCTGAGTGGCTGAGTTACAGTTTTGACTTATATCTACTTGGAAATCTATGGCAAGACCTGAAAATATTTTTTTTTAGCAATGAGCTTGAAGAATTTTGAAAATAATAATTGGTAAATATTGCACAATCCAGGTGTGGAAAACTCATAGAGACTTGCCTAGAAAGACTCATAGCTGTAATCGCTGCCAAAGGTGCTTCTACAAAGTATTGACTCAGGTGTGTTTTCATTATTGGGTATTGTGTGTAGATGGATAAAAAAAACGGTAGGTGGGGGGCAGTACATCCTGTATAAACACAAACTCACTTCCTTGACAACTGCTCTGCACTGCTTAGCAAAGCGCAAGAAGTATGAATGCCCTGACTTCTGCTGAGGCCGTATCACCGTAAATGCTGCATGGCCAATGCAGGAGTCTGATTGACCACGCGCCCAGATGCACAATGCACTTCTCTCTCCAGAATGCGCTCTTTCCCAATATGTGCACATTCATCGTTTCATAACTTAATTGTGTGAACTGTTTGCGTTTGTCAATGTTGAGTAAGGACACGCAATGTTGAGTAAGGACACGCACGCATAGAAATATTCCTATAGGCTACCTGGGCTACGAGCAAATGTAGGGATAGAAATGTGCCCATTTGGGGAGCTAGTAGTACTTCTGGTTGGCTTAACGCACCACCACTAATGACCTGTGGAGCTTCTCAAAGTAACGTTTTCTTCACCTCAAACAGCAAACAAACAAAGTCTGTTTTCACATGCATTGAGAATTACAATAGTTTCTCAGTGTATTTAAAACATCTTTCCAGCTCTCTCTGTTTCGATAACTACTCAGAGTGAAAGGGTAAAATGTCATGCTCTGAAATGTCATAAAATAGGCTTCTTATCAGTGCTTGACTTGAACTGAAAAAGGTTCCGGTACTAATTTTGGGCGCTGGTACTGTTTATATTTAGGTGCAGGAGCTCCACAATACTTCTGAGCTAATATTCTATAAGGGGAACAGGAGCTCGAGCAGTGGATCATTTGAGGTGCCTGTACTCAGCTCCGGGGAGCTCCTGCCCAAGTCAACCACTGCTTGTTATCCAAGCGCAAGTAGCCTACAGCTGTGAATGTCCCGATGCGGGAAACTCTGAGGGCCCAGAATATTTTATACAATGTTGCAAGTTCGCGGGCGCAAGATTCAAACCGGACCCATTTAGTTAATAGTTGACACAATGTTTCAAGTTCCTTGCAGACTGGCCATGTGTAGCCAATGTGATTCATAGGATATTTATTTTTATCAGGATATTTTCTACCTGCAGGCTGCAATGTTTTTATTTGTTGGCTTTATTTAGGCTATTTTTTACATATTGGCAATGGTAATAGAAGTTACTTTTTAGGTTTGTATCATTTTTATTTAGATATAATTATGATTAACCACATGATGTTGATTTTGAGATATGAAGACTTTATTATAAAACATGTTTTAAAATGAACATTTGCATACGAAAACCATAACTGGCACACAGATCAGTAGAAATAGTCAGATCAATTGGAATTCCACATGAGAAAGGTTGCTGACTCCTACTGTAGCCTATTACTGGCAACTTCTGGAGAGTAATGGCAGAATATGGGAAAGTCAGCAGGAATGGGAGGAGAAAAGATGGGTCAGGTTAAGTGTTTTTTTCCCCCTTCTGGTTATCTAGATCTCTGGCGCCCTCTTCAGGCATCAAACCGTAAGCTTAAAGCATCAGACAAACTGGAATTAGTTGATTTTATTAAAACACATAGGGTGTGTCTATATATGGAGAAATGCATGTTAAAAAACAGACGACATTCGGTCTACCAATATTTTTTTTTTCGGGGACAGCCCTAGAGCTCATAAATGTATGTGTAGATGTAAAAACAACTAATGCTGTTTGTTTGTTTTTTTGTTTACAGAACCCTTTATATTTTATTTGTCATACAATTCTAGAGTTCAATTATACTCTCACATGTAAATGAATAAACTTAAATTTGGCATGTTTAAGGCTGGCCTCAGTTATAGATTGTGTTGTCTAGCTTTCCAGGTTCACAGCACTGAGGCTAAAGAAGACTAGAGTGGGTAACAGTGGACACTACAGGTCCTCTAGTCTCTGTGTAAAGCAGGATTATATGCAATACAATGGGGCCAGAGAGGGCAGAAGCAGAAATACTGTGTAGGTTTCCCCTCAGACCCCCTAGTCATGCCTTCCTCTCCTCTCCTCTCCTCTCCTCTCCTCTCCTCTCCTCTCCTCTCCTCTCCTCTCCTCTCCTCTCCTCTCCTCTCCTCTCCTCTCCTCTCCTCTCCTCTCCTCTCCTCTCCTCTCCTCTCCTCACACATGGAAGCCATTAGCCCATTACGCCGCTGACCACTGAGGATTGGGGGCCATTTTATTCTCTCTGCGTTTATCGGGATGTCATCAGGCACGTCACATGAGATTTATCCATGAAACCACACGAGCTCCGCCGAGACGCTGAGCATAGTAATAATGACATAATATTGGACTGGGGAGAGTTTGGGGGATGATGATGATTTTCCTCCTCTAACGCTAGATTCCCCAATGTAGGCCCTTTTGTCTCAACTTTGACCTGCACTCAATCAGTTTACCTCAGCAGACCAAATGAGCGACTCAAATCACCAGCTAAATAAACTTGCATTTGGGCTAGTTCCAGGCACTAGTTAGTCAAGTTTTAGATAGTTTGTAATGGGTAGTGTACCACGTCCAAAGGGCCCCTTAGTAGAGTATGCATCATTTGGAAGGATACTTGTTTTATGTACCTGCCAGGCTGAGTGATATTCCAGATAGCATTTGGGCTGAGAGCCTCTACTAGTTTTTCTTCCAGCACTCATATATTCCCTCCCTTTTTTGGCCTCAGTCGTCGCCATGGCGATTTTGTCCTAGAAAAATTGCAGACTGCAGAAGTGTAAAGTTAGAGGTAGGCTACTGGAGCAGAGTGTCAGAGGGTTTATCCAGAAATCTCCCACTTGCTATTTTATCCACTCCAATCCCTCCTTTCCTCGCCACCATTTTCTCAAACTAAAGACTGCCAGTAGGAGGAGATTGTTAAGCTTTTAGTTGTGTGTTAGATTTAGTACTTTTAGTCAGTGAATGTATCTGAAAATGTGGTGTGTTAGATTTAGTACTGTTAGTCAGTGAATGTATCTGAACATGTGGTGTGTTAGATTTAGTACTGTTAGTCAGTGAATGTATCTGCACATGTGGTGTGTTAGATTTAGTACTGTTAGTCAGTGAATGTATCTGCACATGTGGTGTGTTAGATTTAGTACTGTTAGTCAGTGAATGTATCTGCACATGTGGTGTGTTAGATGTAGTACTGTTAGTCAGTGAATGTATCTGAACATGTTATATCTTGATTACATGGTTGTAACCATTTCTTGGATGGTGATATTGTTACATTTACGTCATTAATTGCAACAACAACAAAACATTTAAAGTGAAGGTTATTGTGGAAATGCATGTAGTCGTAGAACAAGTGAATACCCTCACACTGTCAAGGCCAAGAAAATGAATATTTGGACCTACAGTACTCTTACTTGGAGCTTGGAGAATACAATTAAAGTAGTTTGTTGCTGGCTGTTAACAGTTGGGCATCTTTGCAAAGCCTTTATAGCTCAAATGGTTGCATTTTACTATGCCATCCTACAGTGTGTCTTGGTTCACCCACACATCACAGAGACTGTATGTCCCCTGCCCTCTGCAGTCTGCACCTTCTTCTTCAAGCCTTTTGACTTGTCAACACAGTACAGTTCCACTGCCTCTGCTCCGTCGTCACAGGAGTCGGGTTACTCACAGCAGGGCCATAAACATGCACGGGCATAGGGCCATCTTGCCCTACTGTAATTACAAACATTAGAAACAATATATAAAAGACCCCTGGCTGCCTCTGCAAGGCTACATACTGCAGCTGCAATTAATGTCCTTGTGCAGAATTATCACCCTTCAGCAGCACGGCTAAGTGGAGGCTGGTAATTGGTGGTCCTCTCCTCCAGTCCAATAGGAACAGCCCTTTACTTCTCTCCTTCTCTCTGTGCTTTGTTGAGCATTGACTAATGACGATAACTAACTACCCCCGTCTTCCGTCCTTTTCACCTCCACACACTCGCCATCACATGGGAGATCTGTAGGCACACACACACACACACACACACACACACGCACGCACGCACGCACACACACACACACACACACACACACACGCACACACGCACACACACACACACACACACACACAAGCCCCCCCCCCCCCCCCCATCCATTAAGACAAGTCAACAGTTTTTCCATAACATTCCATAAACTCCCTTTAAGGAGTTCATAGGTCAACTTGTGCTACAGAGAGAGATAGCAAATCCTCCTTGTTCAAAGTCTAGCTGTTCCACAAGGTCTTAGACCAAAGGACAATATATTTTCATGCGTCCTTGACTTGACAAAATTCAAATGGCACGTTTTTTTTGCATTCTTGACAACGTTCAACATCCTTGTACTTTTACGGGAAAAGATGTAGCATGATAATACAAAATGTACATTTACGTTTAAATTCTTCTTTCGCTCTGCAAAATAAAAGAGGCCCATGATTTTGTCAGGTAATTTACCTTCATGGTTAGAACGGTCTCCATTACGGCGGCAAGCCTGGAAACTTTTGTATACCGTGTTGGTCCGAGTATTTAAATGTACATGTCTATGTAATATGGAATATTATTAGCGCTGTGTCTAGGTAAAGAAAGAAGCACTTCCTCATTATTGAATCTTTATTTAAACGATGTTGGCTGCCCTTCCCTTCTTAATACACTACCACAATCAGTGTAACTTCTACATTTCAAACAAAAAATATATATAATCTGTGATTCCAACCCTTGCAGCCACCTTACACTCTGAGCTATTTCACCAGGCCTTATAAGGCATTTGATATAGGTCATTTGTTGAGCAAAAGGTTGTTGTGTTGTTGGTGTTGTGGTTGCTAGGATTTTTGTTGGTGCCGATTAATGTTTTGGTGTGTGTGTTCAGTGTTCAGCAGAGGGAGCAGAGAGATTGTGGTGTGGTACATCCTCCACTAATGAGTTTCCTTGCCCAAGTCAGACTGTGGGGAGAATATGGGGTGAGCTCATTAGTCAGCAGACTACAGAGACTGGATCTATCTATCTCTCTCTTCTTCCTCACTCTCGCTGTTTCTCTCCCTCTCCCTCTTGCTCTCTCTCTCTCTCTCTCTCTCTCTCTCTCTCTCTCTCTCTCTCTCTCTCTCTCTCTCTCTCTCTCTCTAGGCTGCATGACTGACTCAGACCTTGGCCGATGGCACGGGACTTTTGGCCAATCAGAGAACCCCATGGTCAGACAGACGGACAGCCCTAGCAGTAAGTAACTTATTGTAAGCTATTTTATAATACAATTTGTAATATATCATATTGTATAGATTTGGATTTGTTTTGTATTTATGACTGCCTCATCTTAATTTGAAATAGCAATTACCAAGTGCAGGTGGCTAAAACACACACACACACACACACACACACACACACACACACACACACACACACACACACACACACACACACACACACACACACACACCACACCACACCGTACCTAATCTTCAGAATCCATTGGGGCATAAAAAGTTCTATGTCTAGCCAACCACCGCTATCTCTCTTCTGTGCCTGAAACCGTTACAAAATGGTGTCCGCTCTCTGCCTTCAGCTCCCTCCAGCCCCCTGCAGCTCTCCCATCCATTTTGTGTGTCTCTGCCAAAGTAGTCAGGTAGCAGGATGAGAGGAGAGAAAGAGAGAGAGAGAGAGAGAGAGAGAGAGAGAGAGAGAGAGAGAGAGAGAGAGAGAGGAGTTGTCCAGAGAGAGAGTAAAAGTGAAGGGATGGGGTAGGCTAGATGGAGGTATCCAGAGGATATTGGGGGGAGAGAGGTATGTTAATGTACAGTGACAGGAAGGAATACATAATCTGCTCTTTTCTTATTTGGAGGTTTAATTGTTGCCGACTGACTGACTGACTGACTGACTGACTGACTGACTGACTGACATACAAAAGCAGCCTTGAAGACAGCACCGCTGGACCCTTCCCAGCTCCTCTTCTCAAAGAGCTGACCTTGGGCAGACGCCATAAACTGTGTTTTTCCATTGGCCCAAAATGTGATGCTGGCAAGGCCTGCAGCTGCACAAACCCCGTCCCCCCACCCCAGCCCCCTCCGTGCCCCGCCCTGGCTCGACTCCCCCAGCAAGTCTGTGCCTGGCCTGACCCGTAACACAACCTGCCTGGCCTGCTTATGGTGCAGAAGAGCCGGGGCCGCCCGAGCTCTATCCAATGCCCCTACCATTTCCCCAGCCCTAGCTCCAACCTCATCCCCAGTTCCAGCCCCATGCCCCATCCTCAGCCAAGCCCCCAGCCCCAGCTCCAACCCTGACCCCAACCTCAGACCCACGCTAAGCCCCAAGCCTCCAATCCTTAGCCAGTACTGCCCGCGGCTCTGGAATTCTGCGCATGCCAGGCATTCGATTAGACAGACATAATAGGGTATAGATCCCATGCTGCCTGGCCATACTACCACGGCTATATGGACAAGGGACAAGGCTTCAAAGACCCATGGTGTTTAGCTATGCTAAGCTAACTGTGCATCATTCCTTTATTAGCAATGTTAGCAAACTCAAATATTGCCCCCTTTTAGCCTATAGCCTATAGGCTACCAGTAGACCCACATAGACTCAACAGAAGCCTACGTTAGGCTGTAGAACACTGTTCTGACAGTCAACACCCCCATAGCTCAGTTCTTTCATCCTCTCTCTCTCTCTCTCTCTCTCCCCCCCCCCCCCCCCCCCCCCCTCTCTCTCTCTCTCTCTCTCTCTCTCTCTCTCTCTCTCTCTCTCTCTCTCTCTCTCTCTCTCTCTCTCTCTCTCTCTCTCTCTCTCCCCCCCCCCTCTCTCTCTCTCTCTCTCGCTCTTTAATATCCTTCCTCTAATCTGCCCATGTGCTCCAGTATGGCACAGAACAGCCTACATATTGCATTTGTGGTGATGAATTATAAATGATATTGCATAACCGTTCCCGTTATAACCTTATCTGTGAATCATCTACCCAGAGACATGCAAGCATGGATACATTTCCCCGTGCTTGCAGTCTAGACCGGACCTTGTGGAAATGATACTGTGAAGTTGCCTGGCCTCTGGTGGGCCTGCGTTTGTTTATGGTTACACACAAAGCAGATGGCCGCATATCTCACACTAACACTCACTGACACTGCCACAAGCACACACACACTCACCCACGCACACACTCACACTCTCGCACACTCACACGCCTGAGGAACAATCGAGTTGGACTCGTGAGCTATTTATTTGATCTCTGATCTCTCTTTCTATTCTCCCGTTATCAATGGGTTTTATGATTGTCCCATGTGACTCATGAGGATACTTAACCTGAGTAGCTAGCTAGCATTGACAACAGTGGTTTACATGGCAGACCTGATCCTGCCAAGGGCTCAAATGGTAAAATACAGCAGCTAACTGTAGCTAACTGTATGTAAGCTAACTGTATGTCGGCTATAGTTAACATTAGCTATTTGTAGCTAACAGTACAATAGATAACTAACTGTACAGTAGTAGCTAGCTGTATCCTAGCTAAATGTACAGTAGCTAACCATCCTAGCTGCTAACCTGTTCATCAAAGTTACTGTTTATACTGTAGCCCCCTGTCCTCCCACTCTCTCAGCCAGTTCAGAGGAGAGGAGAGGTATGTGTCCCACCCTCTATTAATAGACCCTACGACAGATGGAGCTCTGTGTAGGCAGGGCACTACGCGGCAGGCGCAAGTCTCGTCAGATGGCCAGGCGCTGGGGTACCGTCAGATCGAGGGGTGCAGGGGGGACAGCCAGAGTGGAGGGTTGGACGTGTCAGAACTGTTGATTTGTCTTAATGGACCCTCCGGGTCACCAGGAAGATGTATGGCTCCATCAGTGCTTCTGTTAGCATGGTGGCTCGTGGGTATTAGTGGGACTATGGTCATTACTGAGACGAAGGACAAAGGGGCGATAAGACCTGAGGAGTGAATAGAACAGGAGCCATAAAGCAGGTGGGCAGAAGAGTATTTTGGGTCATATTGCTGATCACACAGTCCCTGTACAATAGTGAGCCTGGAGGCTACAGTTATGGCTGGCCTTTCTGGATTATTTTTGAAAGAGGACCAAATGCCATGTTTCTCTGTGCTATAGAATTGGGAAAATCACATTTCTATCACGTGTGTGTGTGTGTGTGTGTGTGTGTGTGTGTGTGTGTGTGTGTGTGTGTGTGTGTGTGTGTGTGTGTGTGTGTGTGTGTGTGTGTGTGTGTGTGTGTGTGTGTGTGTGTGTGTGTGTGTGTGTGTGTGTGTGTGTTTTACTATAAAATTCAGAGAAGTGGGGACATTTAGCCTGTCCCCACTTGTAAAAAAAGCTATTTTAGGTGTTAGGTTTATGGTTAGGCATTAGGTTTAGGGTTGGGATAAGGGTTAGGGTTGAGTGTGTGTGTGTGTGTGTGTGTGTGTGTGTGTGTGTGTGTGTGTGTGTGTGTGTGTGTGTGTCTGTCTGTCTGTCTGTCTGTCTGTCTGTCTGTCTGTCTGTCTGTCTGTCTGTCTGTCTGTCTGTCTGTCTGTCTGTCTGTCTGTCTGATGAGAAACAGCTGGTGGGTAAAGCTCCCTGCTCCGGGTGACCAATGCTGCATGCCTTGTCACTGCGATGACTGAGGCCATTTTTCTTCTCTAAAGATGAGGTTGGTGCTAGGTCAGCTAATGTTGATTAATGCTGCTTCCATACAGGCCATGTTAACGAGGATTTGCTATGTGCTAGATTATCACAAGATATTTTCTAATCAGACAGACACACATGCACAGGTGAATATCACTCCATAGACAGTCAACATGCACAGGTGAATATCACTCCATAGACAGTCAACATGCACAGCTGAATATCACTCCATAGACAGTCAACATGCACAGGTGAATATCACTCCATAGACAGTCAACATGCACAGCTGAATATCACTCCATAGACAGTCAACATGCACAGCTGAATATCACTCCATAGACAGTCAACATGCACAGCTGAATATCACTCCATAGACAGTCAACATGCACAGCTGAATATCACTCCATAGACAGTCAACATGCACAGCTGAATATCACTCCATAGACAGTCAACATGCACAGCTGAATATCACTCCATAGACAGTCAACATGCACAGCTGAATACCACTCCATAGACAGTCAACATGCACAGCTGAATATCACTCCATAGACAGTCAACATGCACAGCTGAATATCACTCCATAGACAGTCAACATGCACAGCTGAATATCACTCCATAGACAGTCAACATGCACAGCTGAATATCACTCCATAGACAGTCAACATGCACAGCTGAATATCACTCCATAGACAGTCAACATGCACAGGTGAATATCACTCCATAGACAGTCAACATGCACAGGTGAATATCACTCCATAGACAGTCAACATGCACAGCTGAATATCACTCCATAGACAGTCAACATGCACAGCTGAATATCACTCCATAGACAGTCAACATGCACAGGTGAATATCACTCCATAGACAGTCAACATGCACAGGTGAATATCACTCCATAGACAGTCAACATGCACAGCTGAATATCACTCCATAGACAGTCAACATGCACAGCTGAATATCACTCCATAGACAGTCAACATGCACAGCTGAATATCACTCCATAGACAGTCAACATGCACAGCTGAATATCACTCCACAGACAGTCAACATGCACAGCTTAATATCACTCCATAGACAGTCTTCATGCACAGCGTACACACCAGGACACCTCTCGAGGCCCATATCAGTACCAGAGGTTATAGGGAGGTCAGCTTGTCTGACTTTGACCAGAAACCCCCATGTGTAACTGGACCTGGTCTGCCAACCTGCTCCCTGCGCTATGCGTCTCCCTCTCTAAACCTGGTATGAATAGATGTCCATGCCTGCTCCCTCCGTTAACCCAGGGGGCTAAGAAGCCATGCTTCCCTTTTTAAACGCTCTGACGTGTCTGTCTGGATTCCTCCTGTCTGCACCTGGCTACCTCTCTGGGCTACACACACACACACACACACACACACACACACACACACACACACACACACACACACCGGTCTACAGAAGCTCTGACAGGGGGAATGCAGAGAGGGGTGTACGTTTGAGGAGAGGGTGTGTGTGTGTGTGTGCATGTGTGTAGGGAGGTACTGTGTACAGTATGGAGGGCAGGAAGGTTGGTTTGGTTAAGGTTAACTATATAACTATAAGAAATCTAAGATGTGTCAAATAAATGATATCCAGCTCAGGCCTCTAGCTATGCATTTGGTTTGCTAACTTGCTAAGTGGTTAGATGTCCGGATCAAGCTTCTTGGTTACAGCAGAGACATTCAATCCTCTCCTGGATCAAGAGCCCTGTTGCCTTAATAGTTTTGTGCAGGTTTCTTTTTTTTACAAAATAGCGCCCCTTGTTTGCACATTAGGTAATACCTTATATATATGGTATATATGTATATATGGTATATATATTCTGTACCAGTATGGTACAGAAACGGTATGATGGTATGAAAATCTGAACCCTAGTGCGGGCGTGTGTGTGGATATGTGTGTGTTTGCGTCTCACTGGATGTTCTCAGCTGGTTCATGTTCAAAGGAATTCCTTTACCAGCATAGTGTCAACTATGGATCATAACTCTACAGCCGTCTGCCATATTAGATAGTGTCCAATCAGCAAGCTAAGGTCAAGTGTTTTTACCTTGTGAACCCAAACCGCTCCTTTCCAGTAAACATGTATTAAAGTGTGTGTGTCCATGTGTGTGTTTGTACCTAGAAGCCAAGCCTCCAGTGATCCACTTACCAGAACAGTAAGCAAAGCTATGTTTAATAATGCAGGCAACAGAATCCTCCTTACTACTGAGCCGACAATGGGCCTCTCAAGACTCTCTGCACTGTCCTCTCCTGCTCCTAGGGGATATAGTAGCAGAGGAGCACTATCCAATGTGATTGAATGACTTGACAGCAGGCCCTGTGAAGTGAATCAGAGAATGTATGTGCGTACTTGGGTGCATACTTCTGCATCAACACACCAATTTCATTTTATTTTCATTTCACCGGGCACTTGATTGAGGGAAAAACTCATTTACAATGACCTTGTTCTTACATTTTGTAAGAAGCCAAATATCAAGTTTAAGTTTTCCCCTTTCTACAAGTAATAGATTTTTCTTCTTAGGTCCTTTCAGATGCTGCTACCTGACAAGCTGCTTAGAGACTGATGGAGAGAGGAGGAGGAGGGAGGGAGCGATAGGCCAGTGTCCCCCCCCCCCCCTCTCTCTCTCTCTCTCGCTCTGGCTCTCTCTCTACCTCTCTCTCAATCTCTCTCTCTCTCTCTGTCTCTCTCTGTCTCTCTCTCTCACTCCTACTCTCTGTCTCTCTCTCTCCTACTCTCTCTCTATCTCTGTCTCTCTCTCTCACTCCTACTCTCTGTCTCTGTCTCTCTCTCTCCTACTCTCTCTCTCTCTCTCTCTCTCTCTCTCTCACTCCTACTCTGTCTCTCTGTCTCTCTCTCTCTCCTACTCTCTCTCGCTCTGTCTCTCTCTCTATCTCTGTCTCTCTCTCCCCCTCTCTCTCTCTCCCCCTCTCTCTCTGTCTCTCTCTCTATCTCTGTCTCTCTGTCTCTCTCCCTCTCTCTCTCTGTGATTGTGTGTTTATGCTTCAATCCTAACCATTGTTCTGTGTCTTCTAAGGTATGTTGAAGCTGTCTTCTTCTGGTACAGGACCACACATGCCCCCTTGGTGACCGACTGCCTTTGCCCCGAACTACTTTCAGTAACCATCTCTGTCTGTCTCTCCACAGTGTCTCCTGACCCCTCCTGTCTCCGCCTCCAGTATTTATACTGCAGTAGTTTATGTGTCAGTTTGTTAAATCTGGAGTACTTCTCCTGTCTTATCCGGTGTCCTGTGTGAATTTAAGTGTGCTCTCTCTAATTCTCTCCTTGATTCTCTATTTCTTTCTCTTTCTCGGAGGACCTGAGCCCTAGGACCATGCCTCAGGACTACCTGGCATGATGACTCCTTGCTGTCCGCAGTCCACCTGGCCGTGCTGCTGCTCCAGTTTCAACTGTTCTGCCTGTGATTATTATTATTTGACCATGCTGGTCATTTATGAACATTTGAACATCTTGGCCATGTTCTGTTATAATCTCCACCCGGCACAGCCAGAAGAGGACTGGCCACCCCTCATAGCCTGGTTCCTCTCTAGGTTTCTTCCTAGGTTTTGGCCTTTCTAGGGAGTTTTTCCTAGCCCACCGTGCTTCTACACCTGCATTGCTTGCTGTTTGGGGTTTTAGGCTGGGTTTCTGTGCAGCACTTTGAGATATCAGCTGATGTACGAAGGGCTTTATAAATACATTTGATTTGATTTGATTTGGACTTAACATCTGTCCTGTCCAAAAATAAATCGAGAAATTACAATAGTGGATCCAAACTCTCATCTCCTTTTCAAAAAAATGAAAACAAGTTGTCTTCCTGACCTGGTTGACTGGGACTAAGGTACTGGAGTACCAGTGTAGGCCGCCGGGTCTGTGATGGTCCTTTGGGGTGAGGTAGTAGGTTGTATAGTTTTAGGGTCATACCCTTCCTGTCAGATAACTATACAACTTACTGTCTTTCCTGAAGTGGCTGTAATATCATCCATCATCTCTGCAGCGCGCCCGCCACCCGGACCTCGATGGGAATATGTACTATGAACCAATTCAAGATGATAACATGCTTGTAATGTCATTCATATGCATCATTTGGTTCTGTTTTGGTATGGCTCTTTGTTCATTTCAATACTTTTGTTTGTATGATGTATTTATTATTTTGCCCCATGAAAGTGATCTGCCTCTCTGATGTTCGCACAGGGTGAGGTAGTAGGTTGTGTGGTTTCAGGGTAGTGATTTTGCCCCATGAAAGTGATCTGCCTCTCTGATGTTCGCACAGGGTGAGGTAGTAGGTTGTGTGGTTTCAGGGTAGTGATTTTGCCCCATGAAAGTGATCTGCCTCTCTGATGTTCGCACAGGGTGAGGTAGTAGGTTGTGTGGTTTCAGGGTAGTGATTTTGCCCCATGAAAGTGATCTGCCTCTCTGATGTTCGCACAGGGTGAGGTAGTAGGTTGTGTGGTTTCAGGGTAGTGATTTTGCCCCATGAAAGGGATCTGCCTCTCTGATGTTCTTCACAGGGTGAGGTAGTAGGTTGTGTGGTTTCAGGGTAGTGATTTTGCCCCATGAAAGGGATCTGCCTCTCTGATGTTCGCACAGGGTGAGGTAGTAGGTTGTGTGGTTTCAGGGTAGTGATTTTGCCCCATGAAAGGGATCTGCCTCTCTGATGTTCGCACAGGGTGAGGTAGTAGGTTGTGTGGTTTCAGGGTAGTGATTTTGCCCCATGAAAGGGATCTGCCTCTCTGATGTCCGCACGGGGAGAGGTAGTAGGTTGTGTGGTTTCAGGGTAGTGATTTTGCCCCATGAAAGGGATCTGCCTCTCTGATGTCCGCACGGGGTGAGGTAGTAGGTTGTGTGGTTTCAGGGTAGTGATTTTGCCCCATGAAAGGGATCTGCCTCTCTGATGTCCGCACGGGGTGAGGTAGTAGGTTGTGTGGTTTCAGGGTAGTGATTTTGCCCCATGAAAGGGATCTGCCTCTCTGATGTCCGCACGGGGTGAGGTAGTAGGTTGTGTGGTTTCAGGGTAGTGATTTTGCCCCATCAGGAGATAACTATACAACTTACTGCCTTCCCTGAAGGGCAGCAACACCACACCAGACAACTGCAGAGGGCGCTGTTGGCACCACGTGATAATCAAGCATTGGAACGAGGTCATCTAGCTTTTGATCAGCTACAGAGGTGACTGCAGCGTCTCAGGTAAAGTCTACTGACAATCTAGTATTACGATGTAGCTACCATGTTATTTGATCACTTTGAAATAGTATTTATTCAAATAAGCAATAAAAAAGTATTCTTTGATAAATGTCAACTGTCTGTACTTGGTCTTTCATTTTGCTCTGTTTAGATTTAAGAATCATATGAAACTCCTCAGCAGATGATAGACAGTACTCTAGCTCCCTAGTCCTAGCCAACAACGCAGAGAGATAGAGAGAAGACGGAGTGTGTTTGCCAGTCAGTATCGGGCCAATATGGGTTTCAGACGTGCCTTACTGTCTAGGACTGCAGTCTGTCTGCTGTATCTCATAGCAAGGACAGATAGATTTATTGCCCTGGCTGGTCCAGGCCTGGTTCAGGTTCACACCGGGACCTTTACCTTGGTGCCTGGCCTTGAGCAGTTCACAGGCAGATAGCTGTAACTCTTTCTTTGGTCTCATGGGTGGAATGTTATTAATCTATTTCATGATTAATAAAGATTATACCTTTTTTAAACATCTCAAATGTGGTGTTTCTATGTCAAACAGTTTTGTTCCATTTCAGTCTTGTGTGATATATATATAGGGATGTGAACTCAAAATGAAATAAATATCAAGTCTATGTCTGACATGGTATAGGTGCCTTCGTTTACTAAGCTCATAACCACGTGTGTCTGGTGTTTCAAAGTAGATTTGTTTAAGACTACTAAGAATCACTGTGACCCTGATTTAGCCCAGTGCAGTAAAAAAAATTGAACTGGGTGCCCGCTTCAGCAAAGCTCATCACAGCTCCTTGATACAGTATCTGGAAAAAAGCATACGAGTTAAGTATAATTTACCTCAACAAATAGGACAATGCAACTGCACTCCATACAGATTTTTTAAATCTCTCACGCCAAGAATTTGGCCCTGGGTACATGTACATCAGCCACATTTTCCATTTATATTGATTATAAATACCCGTGCATACAGTACTCCGTCTTCAACTGGTATGCATGTGTAGTTTCTCAGACCCTCAGTGCAGCTTATATTAGTATGGATCCTGCGCCTCTTACCAGTCCTCTGACCGGCCACCATATTGAATTGATGTGAGTCTTGGCCCTGGTGACAAAGGAGAGTGAGCTGAATACTAAGACACATGACACAATGGCTCTGTTCACTCTGTCTCAGGGAGACACTCACCAGCTTGTTCCACCTAGCATCTAGACTACATTTTTAATTTCAAGTGGTGACTGCCTGTGGGGTGAGGTCATATCAATCCTACAGTGACTGTGTCTTCATTTGCGTCCTTTTCAAGGCATTCACTTAAATGAGTGTCCTCTAGACACCTCCATCTGAAATATTACCATCCCCTATTATGAACACACTATTAGGTAGTCACATAATGTGCATGATGTGGATGAGTTGTATTCCACTTTAATACTTGAAACACAATTTACTGGTTTGAAGATCTACTCCACTTTAGTGAAATGACTGCTTCGAATTCATAAAGGTGATTAGATCGCCATCTAGTGCCTGCTTGTGCACAAGACCAGAGCCACTTAACAATCAAGCAAAAACATATCTACACTGCTGCTGTCCCTAGCTGCTAAGAAGCGATGTTCTCAGAACTCTCTATTTTGCAGTTAAATACGACACGTTTGACACATTTCAGTTGATTGAATGTTGATGCACTGTGTGCATTTCAGCAGCAGGTGGGGGTAGAGGGCCATTTCACTCTGCAGAGCCTTAAAAAAATCCCGTTGGTGCAATTTTCACAGATATGTGGTACATTTTTTTGTACAACAAAACTCTGAACAGATCATCAAAAAGGCAGTTGTTTTAAAACTCTAAGCACCTTTTCAATTGACTAAGTAGGACACACAAAATCACAGTCGCTTTTTCTCCAAGCGTAATCATTTCGAAATACGTGTTTCACATTGCAGTACACGTTCATATCAAGTCATTTCCTTTCACAGTGCAATGCTCGCATTACTTTTTGATATCATTTTATTTTCATTTGATAAAATGCGTTTTACTTAATCCTACTGCTCTCAATTTATAATCACTTAACCGTTTGATAAACCTATAGATCTTTACTGTTTTTTTTTCTAGTACAGATTTTGAGAACTACATAATAACAATGTATGTTTGTAAAGTATAAACATATAAAGTATGGTATATACTATACTATTAGGACTATTGCGATTTTACTTCACAGTAGGTAAAAAAAAATAATTGGATATTGACATCAGAGATGTACGGTCCCTGCTAAAACAAAAACAGCATAGACCAGCATAAATTTCAAACTGGCCTATGCTGGTCTATTCATGTCAGTGCTGGTAAAAACTGTTCTGACCAGCATGGTCTAGCTCAGGGATGGGCAACTCCAGTCCTTGGGGGACAGATTGGTGTCACACTTTTTCTCCATCCATGGCAAACACAGCTGATTAAACAAATTGCATTCTAAACTGAAGATCATGATTAACTGATTATTGGAGTCAGGTGTGTTAGCTGTGGCTGGGGCAAAAGTGTGACACCGATCAAGCCCTCAAAGGCTGTAGTTGCCCATCCCTGGTCTAGTTGGTTATGCTGGCATACCAGCCTTCGTTGTGTTTACGCTGGTGACCAGCCTTCGTTGTGTTTACGCTGGTGACCAGCCTTCGTTGTGTTTACGCTGGTGACCAGCCTTCGTTGTGTTTACGCTGGTGACCAGCCTTCGTTGTGTTTACGCTGGTGACCAGCCTTCGTTGTGTTTACGCTGGTGACCAGCCTTCGTTGTGTTTACGCTGGTGACCAGCCTTCGTTGTGTTTACGCTGGTGACCAGCCTTCGTTGTGTTTACGCTGGTGACCAGCCTTCGTTGTGTTTACGCTGGTGACCAGCCTTCGTTGTGTTTACGGCGGTGACCAGCCTTCGTTGTGTTTACGCTGGTGACCAGCCTTCGTTGTGTTTACGCTGGTGACCAGCCTTCGTTGTGTTTACGCTGGTGACCAGCCTTCGTTGTGTTTTGAACATTGGTGAAAAGTACAATCTAAAGCAAAACCAATATAAAGTAACATTACGCTAGTTTGCAAAGTGACGTGTTATTCCTATAAAAATTCAGCCAGCGTGGATTCCTGCAATCTGCATTCAGAATGACTGCCAGGGTTAGAAAAGGAACTGGATGAGAGTAACTAAACCATCTAAACAAGAAAGATCCTTTCAGTAATGGGTGCAATAAGTCAACTAACAGATTGGATTTGTTTAGAAAAATGTAAGTTATTTGTGTTAGTGTAGCATAAGATACATTCATTCATTAATAAATCAGTGTACATGCAAAAAAACACAGATATTGAAACAAACAATTCAAGAGAATTTAACTGCAATACAGTATGCTGGGAAATATGATAATGTTGGGTCAAGTTTCGCAGACCAGCCCAATTTTGATTACTTGGTAGTCAACCTCATTTGGGATTTGAACACTAAACCTCTCCGGTGCCAACAACCTGTATTTCTGGCTATGCCAATGGATCTGTGGGTGTGATAAAGGTTGTTAAAAGATTAGAACAAATAAGCATGCTGCTGTTTGAAGAACCCTCTGGTTCTAGGTAGAACCAATGACAGGTTCTACAGTTATAGGATGCTTTAGATGTGCTTATGGCACACACTGTAATTTTTTTTTTTTTTTTAAACCTGTGATTTACCTGCTACTGAGTTGCAGTAAAAATACAGTTTGTTTACAGTTGAATAAAGGCGTTATTGTTGTAAAATGACTTTTTATTGTTTACCTCACTTTCACTGCGCTTTAAAATGTATGTGGGGGCAATGTATTGGGGAGGGGCTCATTGCCATATTTAGGGGTATAGTCTAAAATATGTTGTATTTGTGGCAACCGTTAGTTAATTAAGGTTGAGCACCTCAGTTATCAACAGCTTGAGTTTGTGGCAATCAAAAGTTCTGCTGATATGAGTTTACTGTGAATTTCTCAACGACCTAGTGGCAGTTGGTCACTGGGAAGTTTACTTTTCAATAATCAGCTTGCTGCAAGTAGTTATTGTGACATTCACAGTGACTTACTGTAGCTGATATGTCACGCCCACTGACTTGATGGTGTGGCAAGAAGGTCAGTTTACTGCGAACCTCAAGGTTGAGTCCAGTTGAGGCTGGGTCCCAAGTGTGCTCACCACAAAGAATGCTTGAAGGTTCTGAACAGAAATCCTGATTCCCATGTTAAATAGCCTTCTGAATTACTAAAATATCACCCATAATATTTGTGTATATATAGAATAAAGAAAGGCTCAAAATGTGAGAAAATGTACTTCTATTTTTCTCTCACCGTTAACTACCAGGAAGTTCGAAAAGACAGGGTGAGTGGGCGGGGAGTTTATATTCATGAGCTGGCCTTGACTGACAGCTCTTTGAAACACCTATGAAAAGAAACTTGGATGCAGTGAGCAGTGTTGCAGTAAAATCATCTCAAGCAAATTTGGTGATGCACAAAGCAACATTGAAATGGCATTAATTATATACATTTCCCGTTTGGCAAGCCTCTTATGATGCGGTTCACAGCAGCACTGACAACTGTGTCAGAGTTTTGAAGTACCCTCCTCCACCTTTTGTTTCACGCTGGCTGAAGACCTAGCTAGCCAGTAACTAGCTAACACCAGACACAGATGAAGACCTAGCTAACCAGTAACTAGCGAACACCAGACACAGATGAAGACCTAGCTAGCCAGTAACTAGCTAACACCAGACACAGATGAAGACCTAGCTAGCCAGTAACTAGCTAACACCAGACACAGATGAAGACCTAGCTAGTCAGTAACTAGCTAACACCAGACACAGATGAAGACCTAACTAGCCAGTAACTAGCTAACACCAGACACAGATGAAGACCTAGCTAGTCAGTAACTAGCTAACACCAGACACAGATGAAGACCTAGCTAGCCAGTAACTAGCTAACACCAGACACAGATGAAGACCTAGCTAGTCAGTAACTAGCTAACACCAGACACAGATGAAGACCTAGCTAGCCAGTAACTAGCTAACACCAGACACAGATGAAGACCTAGCTAGCCAGTAACTAGCTAACACCAGACACAGATGAAAGGGGAAACATATAAGTATCTTTGCCATAGATGAATAGTGTAAACTTTAAATATACATTTGCTGACACGCAACAGTCACATTTTGGCACCAGGAGAGTAGCTAGCTCTCTGTAGACATTTCCTTCTGATGTTGGTTACAAGGCGGTACTTATTCAAATTAGGTAAGAGACTATCATGTTACCATTGGTGTATTAAAATTAGAGTTAGGGTGATGTCACCCTGTCCCCTTAATAATCCCATCTCTTAAGCAAGTGTTTGACATGGGGGAGGGGACCAGTAACTTTATGATAAAGCTTTGCACAAACACACATATATTAGACCATGCACCCAAATATGGTAATGAGCCCCACCAGTATATTGCCCAACCTACATTTCAAAGCCCAGTGATGATTGTACCTCAACAAATGTACCATTATGCTAGATTATCTGCATATGTACCCGAAAAAGAACTGACCAGTACCATGCGGGTCCTATGTGTACCTCTGAAGGTGCCTTACGTGTGTACCTTTGACCTTTTAATACCCCCAAAAAAACACTGTACCTTAACGGTACCCTAATATTGAAATTATGTGGATATATGCTCTTTAGTAATAAAGATATACCTGGTGGCATGTCTGAAACATTAATGCACTTCTGCCCAAAATATTCAAATCCTCAAAGCATTTATGCGCACTTTACATCAAGTGTCTATTATTACATTGGTGTTATCAGATAATTATTGGCTTGATTCTGGGCAACATTTAGCAAAGTGCAGAACTGTATTCTTGCCATTAAATCTGTGGTCAATCTCTGCCACTCACCCAGACCTGGCAGCAGTGCAGGAAATTCAGGTCAAGAGGTTGTGAGTTCAAATCCCACTGGAGGTATAGTCTCAAGTAATCAGCAGTATACACTGTCCTTCTACAGCAATAACACCTTAACCCACCTGTGAAAAAAGAACGCCTTAACCCACCTGTGTCACTTTACTTTCACTGCAACTAGTACCCTGTAGTGTACTGTGAAATGACAGGAATCTTTTAAAGGGCTACTATAGAATTTTGTCAATGAAGCCCCTTCGCTACTTCCTCCGAGTCAGATGAACTCGTGGATACCATTTTCAATAGCACCCACCACTAGTGTTGTTAGTGCCATGTGCTTAGTAACTGAGTAACTGCTTAGTAACTGCTTAGTAACTGAGCCACTAAAGGACCACTAAAGTACATAAATACAATACAATACTGTAAAAGACTTTATTACAATACAGGTGGAAGGTGTATGATTGTCATCCCCTTGAGCATGCCAACCTCCTTCAGGCATGGATTTGCCATGCCAAAAGGTTTTTCCCCAGGTGCATGAACAATGAAGTAATTTACTGTGTCGATGAGAACCTATGGCCAAATGCACAAGACAGGCTTGATGTAAACTTGTGCCTACTAAAAGTTGTTTATTTTATTAATTTATTTTATTTGATTACAATACACCTGGAAAGCTTTTCCAACACTCTTCAAGGAGTTCCCACATATGCTGAGCACTTGTTGGCTGCTTACCCTTCACTCTGCAGTCCAAGTCATCCCAAACTATCTTAATTGGGTTGAGGTCAGGTGATTGTGGAGGCCAGGTATTCTGATGCAGCACTGCATCACTGTACATCACTCTCCTTCTTGGTTAAATAGCCCTTACACAACCTGGAGGTGTGTTGGGTCATTGTCCTGTTGAAAAACAAATGATAGTCCCACTAAGCGCAAACCATGGTAGCCATGCTGGTTAAGTGTGTCTTCAATTGTAAATGAATCACTAACAGTGTCACCAGCAAAGCACCCCCACACCTCCTCAATGCTTCATGGTGGGAACAACACATGCAGAGATCATCCGTTCACCTACTCTGCGTCTCACAAAGACACGGCGGTTGGAACCAAAAATCGAATTTGGACTCATCAGACCAAAGGGCAGATTTCCACCGGTCTAATTTCCATGGAAACCACGACTTGCCTGGGCCAAGCAAGTCTCTTCTTATTATAGGTGTCCTTTAGTAGTGGTTTCTTTGCAGAAATTTGACCATGAAGGCCTGATTCAACCAGTCTCCTCTGAACAGTTGATGTTGAGATGTGTCTGTTACTTGAAGTCTGTGAAGTATTTACGTGGGCTGCAAACTCGAATAAACTTATCCTCTGCAGCAGAGATAACTCTAGGACTTAGTTTCCTGTGGCCGTACTCATGAGAGCCAGTTTTATCATAGCACTTGATGGTTTTTGAGACTGCACTTGAAGAAACTTCAAAAGAAAGTTTCCGAAAGTTTTCCGGATTGACTGACCTTCATGTAATAGTGTACTGTCATTGCTCTTTGCTTATTTGAGCTGTTCTTGCCATAATATGGACTTGGTCTTTTACCAAATAGGGCTATCTTCTGTATACCACCCCTACCTTGTCACAACACAACTGATTGGCTCAAACGCATTAAGAAGGAAAGAAATTCCACTACTTTGAAGAATTTCAAATATAAAATAGATTTTGATTTGTTTAACACTTTTCTGGTTACTACATGATTCCATATGTGTTATTTCATAGTGTTGATGTCTTCACTATTATTCTGCAATGTAGAAAATAGTACAAATAAAGAAAAATCCTTGAATGAGTAGGTGTGTCATAACTTTTGACTTTGTATAGTAATTATATCTGAACAATATATTTTTTCATCAATGATTGTGAAAGATGTTTCAATCACACCTTTGATCACACATGGGATAGAAATTATGTTTTTTTTATGGGTACATTTTGATGGATAGTGCAAGTATATATTGCCTAATGTCAGAACAGTGTAATGTACTATAATTCGCAGTACTGTAGCATATTACATTCAAAGGTGTCACGTTCGTCATAACGAGGAGACCAAGGCGCAGCGTGATATGAATACATTCTTCTTTATTAAACGAAGAACACTAAACACACTAACAAAACGACCGTGAAGCTATATATAATGAGTGCTGACATGCAACTACACATAGACAATAACCCTTGAAATACCCAAGGAATATGGCTACCTAAATATGGTCCCCAATCAGAGACAACGATAAACAGCTGCCTCTGATTGGGAACCAATCTAGGCAACCATAGACATATAAACACCTAGATATGTAACAACCCCTAGACATACTAAGACCCCTAGACAATACAAAAACTAAACAAACCACCCTCGTCACACCCTGACCTAACCAAAATAATAAAGAAAACAAAGATAACTAAGGTCAGGGCGTGACAAAAGGACAATTTTGAAACGTGTATCTTGCAATTTTTGCTATTTGGTTGTTAAAACAACTAAATTGAGAAGATATCATTTTGTTGTGTTTTGGTGATAAATCAATCAATTCAAATCGTCAAATCAAATTGTATTGGTCGTATAAACATATTTAGCAGATGTTATTGCGGATGTAGCGAAATGCTTTTACATTGCAAAGTTTCTTAGGAGCCATGAACCTGTGCGGCCATGTTTACAGCGCATTCGGAAAGTATTTAGACCCCTTGACTATCCATATTTTCTTACGTTACAGCCTTTTTCTAAAATTGATTAAACAAAAAACGTTCCTCATTAATCTAGATACAACACCCCATAATGACAAAGCAAAAACTGTTTTCTAGAAATGTTTGCAAAATTACAAAAACAGAAATACCTTTTTTACATAACTATTCAGACCCTTTGCTATGAGATGTGAAAATTTGCTCAGGTGCATCCTGTTTCCATTGATCATCCTTGAGCCGGTTCACAACTTGATTGGAGTCCACCTGTGGTACATTCAATTGATTGGACATGATTTAAAAGGCACACCTGTCTATTTAAGGTCTCACAGTTGACAGTGCATGTCAGAGCAAAACCTAGACATGAGGGTGAAGGAATTGTCCATAGAGAGCCGAGACAGAATTGTGTCGAGGCACAGATTTGGGGAAGGGTAGCATAAAATGTCTGCAGCATTGAAGGACTCCAAGAACACAGTGGCCTCCGTCATTCTTAAATGGAAGAAGTTTGAAACCACCAAGACTCTTACTAGAGTCCTGGACTTCCTGACGGGCCACCCCCAGGTGGTAAGGCAACAACACGTCTGCCACGCTGATCCTCAATACTGGGGCCCCTCAGGGGTGTGTACTTAGTCCCTTCCTGTACTCCCTGTTCACCCACGACTGCATGTCCAAACACGACTCCAACACCACCATTAGGTTTGCTGTGGTACAGTGGTAGGCCTGATCACCGACAACGATGGGACACCCTATAGGGAGGAGGTCAGAGAACTGGCAGTGTGGTGCCAGGACAACAACCTCTACCTCAATGTGAGCAAGACAAAGGAGCTGATTGTGGACTACAGGAAAAGGTGGACTGAACAGGCCCCCCATTAACATCAACGGGGCTGTAGTGGAGCAGGTTGAGAGTTCCAAGTTCCTTGGTGTCCACATCACCAACGAACTATCATTGTCCAAACACACCAAGACAGTCGTGAATAGGGCATAACAAAACTTTTCCCCCTCAGGAGACTGAAATGATTTGGCATGGGTCCCCGGATCCTCAAAAAGTTCTACAGCTGCACCACCGAGAGCATCCATACCAGTTGCATCACCGCCTGGTATGGCAACTGCTGGGCAACTGACCGTAAGGCGCTACAGAGAGTAGTGCGTAAGGCCCAGTACATCACTGGGGCCAAGCTTCCTGCCATCCAGGACCTATATAATAGGCTGTGTCAGAGGAAAGCCCATAAAATTGTCAGAGACTCCAGTCACCCAAGTCAGACTGTTTTCTCAGCTAACGCACGGCAAGCGGTACAGGAGTACCAAGTCTAGGACCAAAAGGCTCCTTAACAGCTTCTACCCCCAAGCCATAAGACTGCTGAACAATTACTCAAATGGCCACCGGACTATTACATTGACCCCCTCCCCATTTCTTTGTACACTGCTGCTACTCGCTGTTTATTATCTATGCATTGTCACTTCACCAGTACCTACATGTACAAATGACCTCAACTAACCTGTACCCTCGCACACTGACTCGGTACCGATACCCCCTGTATATAGACTCGTTATAATTATGTTATTGTGTAAAAAAAAAAATAAAAAAAAATTGTGAATATTTTCTTAACTCTTCTTGAACTGCACTGTTCAAGAAGGACTTGTAAGTTGGTATTTCACGGTAAGGTCTACAAATAAAGTTCACGGTAAGGTCTACAAATAAAGTTCACGGTAAGGTCTACAAATAAAGTTCACGGTAAGGTCTACAAATAAAGTTCACGATAAGGTCTACAAATGAAGTTCACGATAAGGTCTACAAATAAAGTTCACGATAAGGTCTACAAATAAAGTTCACGGTAAGGCGCATGTGACAAATCAAATTTGATTTGATTTGATTTTCGAGCTGGCTGCCCGGCCAAACTGAGGAATCGGGTGAGAAGGTCCTTGGTCATGGAGGTTACCAAGAACCCAATGGTCACTTTGACAGACCTCCAGAGTTCCTCTTTGGAAATGGGAGAACCTTCCAGAAGGACCACCTATCTCTGCAGCACTTCAGGAGTTTATGGTAGAGTGGCCAGACAGAAGCCACTCCTCAGTAAAAGGCACATGACAGCCCACTTGGAGTTTGCCAAAAGGAACCTAAAGGACTCTCACACCATAAGAAACAAGATTCTCTGGTTTGATGAAACCAAGAACTCTTTGGTCTGAATGTTAAGCTTCATGTCTGGAGGAAACCGGACACCATCTCTATGGTGAAGCAGGGTGGTGGCAGCATCATGCTGTGAGGATGTTTTTCAGCGGCAGGGCCTGGGAAACAATTCAGGATCAAGGGAAAGATGAACGGAGCAAAGTACAGAGAGATCCTTCCTGAAAACCTGCTCCAGAGCGCTCAGGACCTCAGATTGCGGCAAAGGTTCACCTTCCAACAGGACATCAACCCTAACGCACAGAGCCAAGAAAATGCCAGAGAGGCTTCAGGACAAGTCTCTGAATGTCCTGGAGTGGCCCAGCCAGAGCCCGGACTTGAACCCGATCAAACATATCTGGAGAGACCTGAAAATAGCTGTGTAGCGACACTCCCCATCCAACCTGAGAGAGCTTGAGAGGATCTGCAGAGGAGAATGGGAGAAACTCCCCATATACAGGTGTGCCAAGCTTGTAGCGTTATACCTAAGAAGACTTAAGACCTAAGAAGAGGCTGTAATCGCTGCCAAAGGTGCTTCGACAAAGTACTGAGTAAAGGGTCTGAATGTTTATGTAAATGTGATATTTTAGTATTTTATTTCTAATAAACTTGCAAAAATGTCTCAAACCTGTTTTCTTTTGTCGTTATGGGGTATTGTGTGTAGATTGGTGAGGATTTCTAGTGGTCTGAATACTTTCCTGTAAAGGTGTCATTTGCTGTTCAAGGCATTTCATAATATTTTGGATCAATGGTCGTGTGATGAAAGATGTTTCCAAACAAAATGAATGCACAAGAGAAGGTTTTGAATGTAAGACTTGCTGCATTACAAATGTTACCAATTTGGAGTTTTGTATTAAGAGATTTGAAAATTCACAACATCCATGTTAAAATAGCACCAAAGCTGTTGTTTTTTTATAGTTTTTATATACTGAACAAAAATGTCAATTTCTATGATTTTACTGAGTTACAGTTCATGTGAGGCAATCAGTCAATTTAAATAATTGTGTTAGGCCCTAACCTATGGATTTCACATGACTGGGTAGGGTTGCAGCCATGGGTGGGCCTTGGAAGGCACAAGCAGGCCCAGCCAATCATAACGAGTAGGGTTTAATTACATACAGAAATACTCCTCAGCACCCCCCCCCCCCCCCCCCCCCTTCTTGATATGCCACACCTTCCAGGTGGATGAATTATCTCGGCAAAGGAGAAATGCTCACTAACATTTTTTGTGCATATGAACCATTTCAAAATGCATATATTTCAGCTAATGAAACATGGGACCAACACTGTACATGTTGCATTTATATTTTTGTTCAGTGTAGTAGTTCAGTAGTTCAGACAATGATATTTGAAGACAATGATAGACAATGATAGGCAGTTATATTTTTCAGACAATGATAGTTTAAACCTTTTACAATGAAGATCTGTGAAGTTATTTGGATCTTTTACGAATTATCTTTGAAAAACGGGGGTCCTGAAAAAGGGACGTTTCTTTTTTTGCTGAGTTTATATTGTATATCTGTATGGTTATGCCATTTTGTCTCAAATGGGAGTCAATGGGTTGATCCCCCATGAAGGAGCTGTGGGGAAACATTTTGTGTCCATTCCCAGATTCAGATTGTGAAACCAAACAAAGAGGTGCAGACAGAGAGACTGTAAATCCGATGGCTGGACACTCTTTTTTTTTGACAACCCCTCTGAGACATGTTCAAAAAGTGTTGAAATGAGCCCTATCTTCTTAATGATCCTTTCTTCACAGGGAAAAACCTCCAGTGCCATGGCTGGGGCCTTGGAGCCGCTCCAGGGAATGCAGAGAGCTGTCGATTACCGCTTGCCACAGGGCCGTGTATGTGTGTGTGTGTGCATGCGCGAGTGTGGAGCACAGTATTTGGAGCACAGGGGTCTGGAGGGTACAAACTGGCCCCAGGGTACGGGAAGAAGAGGAAGGTATCTGGGCCAGCAGCCAGGGTCTGATGGAGCAACACACAGCACTCTGCCAATGGCACAGTGTGATGGAGTCCAGACTGGGGACAGAACATGAAGAAACAGGCTGCAGGAGAAATGTAATCAGTGGACGGGTTGTTGCACACTCAGCACCTGGCCAGGCCTGTACAAACAAAAATGGTCCACTAATGTTGAACTTAGTGCAACAATTATTGCAATATCCATATGTTATTGCATTCTCCTCAAGGTTTTAATGCATGTTCTGCTAAATCATATGAACTGTGGGTAACTTAATACTCCACGCTATGATGCGTTCGGCATTCCTCACAATGATATGGACTGGTTTTCGTATTTTTCACATTAGCGTGGCCGAAGAATTTAAGCTGCATGAAAACAATGATTTAGAATTAAGTGTTTTTGACATTTTATACAAGCTTCTCATTGACAAGGTCCTCCTGCCCTGGTATGCCTGTTTTGTTTGGACAGAATGATATGACCTTTTCATCAGGATATGGGCAAAACTACCAAATTACAATTACAAAACACAATAAAGAGCAACGTATCAAAATAATCTAGAAAATAATTGTACTTTGAAATTGATTTAATTTAAATACGTATTTAATATTTTAAAATACTGAAGGACATTTTCAAGTAGACGACACAAACAGCAACAACATTCTCAGTAACGATTACAGAACCGTTTTATTTGCTATGGCTGTGATAAGTGTTGTTAATCTGCTTTAGTTGAATGCACTGACTGTAAGTCACTCTGGATGAGCGTGTTTGCCAAATGACCAATATGTAAATGTTTATGTGAAAATGGACATACCAAAATGAACTGCAAAGCACACAGGGTATTACACTGGACAAAAATATAAACGCAACTTGTAGTGTTGGTCCCATGTTTCATGAGCTGAAATAAAATATGCCAAAAATGTTCCATATGCACAGAAAATGTACTTCTCTAAAAAGTTGTGCACAAATTTGTTTACATTCCTGTTAGTGAGCATTTTTCATTTTCCAAGCTACTCCAGCCACCTTACAGGTGTGGCACATCAAGCAGCTGATTAAACCACACTATCGTTACACAGATGCAGCTTGTGCTGGGGACAATAAAAGGTCAATTTAAAATGTGCAATTTTGTCACACAACACAATGCCACAGATGTCTAAAGTTTTGAGGGAACGCGCAATTGGTATGCTGACTGCAGGAATGTCCACCAGAGCTGTTGCCAGAGAATTGAATGTTAATTTATTGTAAACCGTCTCCAAAGTCATTTTATAAAATGTGTCAGTACGTCCAACCGACCTCACAACCGCAGACCACGTGTGTCTTGTGGGCAAGTGGTTTGCTGATGTCAACGTTGTGAACATAGTGCCCCACTGTGGTGGTGGGGTTATGGTATGGGCAGGCATAAGCTACAGACAAGGAACACAATTTCATTTTATCTATGGCAATTTGACTGTACAGAGATACCATGACGAGATCCTGAGGCCCGTTGTCGTGACATTCATCCGCCTCCATCTCCTCATGCTTCAGCATGACAATGCACAGCCCCACGTCACAAAGATCTGTACACAATTCCTGGAAGCTGAAAATGTCCCAGTTCTTGCATGTGCTGCGTAATCACCAGATATGTCACCCAATAAGCAAGTTTGGAATGCTCTGGATCAACGTCTACAACAGCATGCTCCAGTTCCCGCCAATATGCAGCAACTTCGCACAGCCATTGAAGAGGAGTTGGACAACATTCCACAGGCCACAATCAACAGCCTGGTCAACTCTATGCGAAGGAGTGTGTTGCGCTGCATGAGACAAATGGTGGTCACATCAGATACTGACTGGTTTTATGATCCACGCCCCTACCTTTTTTGTTTTAGGTATCTGTGACCAACAGATGCATATCTGTATTCCAAGTCATGTGAAATCCATAGATTAGGGCCTGATGAATTTATTTACAATGAATGATTTCCTTATATGAATTGTATCTCAGTAAAATCTTTGAAATTGTTGCATGTTGCATTTACATTTTTATTCATTATGTTATTGGCCTTGTTTCGGGGTCATGGCTAGATGGGATACAACTTAACCTAATTCTCCTAACCTGCTACGTTAATTATCCTAAACCTGCTATGAAATGTCAATTTTGACAAAATATGTATTCCTTCTAGACTAAACCTTGTTTTGGGCGGAGCTTACTGGAATAATACTCAGCGTGCTTTACAATTGTCCATTTTCACAAACACATTTATGTTTAGTTAATTTAGCAAATGCTCTTATCACACCATAGTGCTATCAGACTTCTGACACCAATGCAAGGTGAAAGGGGACCATAGTGATCTGCTATGAAAAAATGAATAGAAAGTATTTTGTATTTTGAAAATACAAATTACAGCTCCCGGAAATATATTGTTACCAAATACATTGGACTATAGTTCAGCCCAGTGTAATACAAATTACAAAATACTCAGAAGTATTGAAATACATACTTTGATAAGCCACTACGACGCAGTGAGGCAGACACTAATCTCCAACGAGGAGCCTGCCAAGGATGGAGCCGTCAAACGCCAGGGAACAGCAGGACCAGCAACAACAACCACCAGACCAGAAACCATGACCCGCCTGGAATTCAGCAGGGTAGTTCTCCAGAGAGGAATGGGCTTTGTGCCGTCTGACGTGAACTGCCCCGTGAAACCCCCAGCGCCACAGAAATCATTTGAAGGCAGTTTCAGGACCCCCCAGTTACTAGAATACTTTTGGTCAAAATTCAGAAAGTGCGTAGATTCAGCCCCATTTAACTCAGAGAGAGGTCATACAACCGGAAGACCCCCTCACCACACAATTCCAGTTCGTAGATGACAACTACCCAAACTGGACAAAAATGACCAAATCGAAAAGACCAGACAAACAACAGACCAACAAGAGACCAGACCAGAAGACCACACCAGAACCCAAACCTTGACGCCAGCAAACACGACCCGCCAAACCCCTTGTTCCCTTTGATGAACCGTCTTCCCCCTCCTAGACCCCTCATCATACCACCAACGGACCCAGACCTCCCTATTATGCGCCCTATTGCCCCTAACTCCTCCCCGCTCCTTAATTGTATTTATTTATTTATTTATTTATTTTATTTTACCTTTATTTAACCAGGTAGGCAAGTTGAGAACAAGTTCTCATTTACAATTGCGACCTGGCCAAGATAAAGCAAAGCAGTTCGACAGATACAACAACACAGAGTTACACATGGAGTAAAACAAACATACAGTCAATAATAAAGTATAAACAAGTCTATATACAATGTGAGCAAATGAGGTGAGAAGGGAGGTAAAGGCAAAAAAGGCCTTGGTGGCAAGGTAAATACAATATAGCAAGTAAAACACTGGAATGGTAGTTTTGCAATGGAAGAATGTGCAAAGTAGAAATAAAAATAATGGGGTGCAAAGGAGCAAAATAAATAAATTAATTAAATACAGTTGGGAAAGAGGTAGTTGATAGGGCTAAATTATAGGTGGGCTATGTACAGGTGCAGTAATCTGTGAGCTGCTCTGACAGTTGGTGCTTAAAGCTAGTGAGGGAGATAAGTGTTTCCAGTTTCAGAGATTTTTGTAGTTCGTTCCAGTCATTGGCAGCAGAGAACTGGAAAGAGAGGCGGCCAAAGAAAGAATTGGTTTTGGGGGTGACTAGAGAGATATACCTGCTGGAGCGTGTGCTACAGGTGGGAGATGCTATGGTGACCAGCGAGCTGAGATAAGGGGGGACTTTACCTAGCAGGATCTTGTAGATGACATGGAGCCAGTGGGTTTGGCGACGAGTATGAAGCGAGGGCCAGCCAACGAGAGCGTACAGGTCGCAATGGTGGGTAGTATATGGGGCTTTGGTGACAAAATGGATTGCACTGTGATAGACTGCATCCAATTTGTTGAGTAGGGTATTGGAGGCTATTTTGTAAATTACATCGCCAAAGTCGAGGATTGGTAGGATGGTCAGTTTTACAAGGGTATGTTTGGCAGCATGAGTGAAGGATGCTTTGTTGCGAAATAGGAAGCCAATTCTAGATTTAACTTTGGATTGGAGATGTTTGATATGGGTCTGGAAGGAGAGTTTACAGTCTAACCAGACACCTAAGTATTTGTAGTTGTCCACGTATTCTAAGTCAGAGCCGTCCAGAGTAGTGATGTTGGACAGGCGGGTAGGTGCAGGTAGCGATCGGTTGAAGAGCATGCATTTAGTTTTACTTGTATTTAAGAGCAATTGGAGGCCACGGAAGGAGAGTTGTATGGCATTGAAGCTTAATGACCCAGAGCCACATCCTTTAGCCCCTCCTGTCCCTGATCCCGCACAACAGCAAACCAGCCAGCCTCAGTCCAGACCCCTTGGACGCTCTGAACTGCCTTCACCCCCCCCCCCCCCCCCCCCCCCATCCCCTGCTCCCTCTCCATCCATTTCTCCCTCTGCATTTATTCCTCTCATAGAATCAGACCAGGACTAGGAACCATTCATCGGCACACTAGAAGAGGCGTGGAAGAAGGACCAAAGCTCTAGACCTATGCCCAGAGCGAGCAGGCGATAGGGGGGTACCATCACTGACCTATGGGTCTTGTGCTTCCAGGTGTGTCTGCTCGCTGCTCAGGTTGTCCTTCCCCTTCTCTACAGACCCAAATCTTGACCTAGCACCTGGAGCAGACCCAGTTACTGGTTCCTGTTTTTTTTCTTCCCGGTCCCCAGCACCAACCCTTGGCCTCCAGTCCCAGTCCCAAGAGAAGTACCAACCCAGGTTTTCCCAGTCCAAGCCACAACACCAGCACCAACCCTGGAAACAGCACCGACCAACCACACCTGCCAATTCCTTTCAGCAACTGCCAGCCCAGACCACATCCCTTCCCCTACCACAACACAAGGACACAGACACATTGTGGACGGAGTGACTGATTGGCTGACTTTAAAAAATATATATGTATTGCTTTTGTTTTGTTTTTGTTTGATTGGATGACCCTTTGTTTATGTATCTAATGTAAATTGATTATGTATTGTTTGAATGGTTTATTTTTTGGAATTTTAAATTAATTATGGATTTAATTTGAACTTTAAAATGTAATTCATTTTGAAGTAAATGTATCCTAAGTGCCTATGTACAGTACCCTCAGAAAAGTATTCAGACCCCTTGCCCTTTTCCACATTTTGTTACATTACAGACTTATTCTAAAATTGATATTTTTTGAAATCCCTAAACAATCTAAACACAACACCCCATAATGACAAAGCGAAAACAGGTTTTTATGCATTTTCTACACATTTATTAAAGATAAAAAACAGGACAACCTTATTTACATAACTATTCAGGCTCTTTGCTATGAGACTCGAAATTGAGCTCAGGTGCATCCTTTCTCCATTGATCATTCTTGACTTGTTTCTACAACTTAATTGGAGTCCACCTGTAGTAAATTCTTTCGATTTGGAAAGGCACACGCCTGTCTATATAAGGTCCCTCACTTGACAGTGCATGTCAGAGCAAAAACCAAACCATGAGGTCGAAGGAATTGTCCGTAGAGCTCCAAGACAGGATTGTGTTGAGGCACAAATCTGGGGAAGGGTACCAAAACATTTCTGCAGCATTGAAGGTCCCCAAGAACGCAGTGGCCTCCATCATTCTTAAATGGAAGAAGTTTGAAACCACCAAGACTCTTCCCATACCTGGCCACCCGGCCAAACTAAGCAATCGGGGGAGAAGGGCATTGGTCAGGGAGGATACCAAGAACCCGATGGTCACTCTGACAGAGTTCCTCTGTGGAGATGCGTGAACCTTCCAGAAGGACAACCATCTCTGCAGTACTCCACCAATCAGGCCTTTAGGGTAGATTGTTCAGACTGAAGCCGCTCCTCAGTTAAAGCCACTTGACAGCCCACTTGGTGTTTGCCAAAAGGTACCTCAAGACTCTCAGACCTTGAGAAACAATATTCTCTGGTCTGATGAAACTGAGATTGAACTCTTTGACCTGAATGCCAAGCGTCACATCTGGAGGAAACCTGGAACCGGGACAGGTGTTGGATCTGCAGAGGAGAGGAAGGACAACCTGAGCAGCGAGCAGACACACCTGGAAGCACAAGACCCGGAGGTCAGTGATAGTACTCCCACGTGGCTGCTGTACGTCATATACCAAACGCCCACAAACTCAACTTTGGACCTTGAACCAAATTCCGCTAAATGTTTTTATTTTTTCCCTCTAATTAGGGACTGAGTTAGGTGTGTGCAATGAATTATCAGGTAGAACAGAAAAACAGAGACCACCAGGATGCTTGGGGTCACCTTCCAGAGGGATGGAGATAGCTCCATCAGCTGAGAGGAGACCATCCACCATATCATGTTATGTTTGCAATTTAGATCAGAAGGTGTGATGTGCAAAACAATTGAATAAAAATACAAACTTATGGTGCACAAACTTAAAATGATGGACATTAATGACATTTATCCTCATGGGTTGCCAAAGCCCCAAATAGGTCACACCTTTGGATTAATCAAACATGGGTTAATTTAGCCATCAGTTTTTATTCACTTTCATACTGGATGTCTTTTTTTAATGTGATCCATAGATTATTTTCAGGAGGTGTGTTGGGGGTGTTTCTTTGAAATAGGTATTTTTGACCACCCGTGAGCGAACATGTCATTCCTGTTCATCATGTCATTTTTGTACACGGTAAATGTTAAGTTTTCTTCAATATTTTCCTCTTTCAAAATTTTAATGGTCATGAACAGTCAAAATAATAGTTTTCTTGAATTTTGATGATACTTGGATTAAACCAGTTCAAAGAATGAAAAGAGATGTTTGATCATGAAGTTACTGGTCCCCTGCCCTGTGTCAAACCATTTGGATTTAGGAAGCAGGAGGGCACATGGTAACATCACCCTAACTTTCTCATTTTAATACGCCGAGGGTAACGTGATATTCTTCTACCCAATTTAACTAAATTATGCCTTGTAACCAACATCGGAGAAGGCGTGTTTGCAGAAGGGCGTGATTTATATAGCAAGATAGCTACTCTACTGGTGCCAACATTTGACTGTAAACTGTCAGTAAATATAATTACAAAGTTTACCATTTTAATCTATGGCAAATATACTTATATGTTTCACTATTAATATGTGTCTGGTGCAAAAGGGGGGGTCTTGGAACAAAAGGGGGGGGGGGGGGGGGGGGGTCTTTCAAGACTCTGATATAGTTGCCAAGTCAACACATGCATGTGTGCTGTTGTGTACTACATTACAAGCGATGTGCAAATGGGAGATGTATAATTGATGCAATTTCAATGTTTGAGTTGCTTTGTGTATCACCAAAGTAGTATAAGAGAATAATGCTGCTCACTACATTCAAGTTGTTTGACATAGGTGTTTCAAAGAGCTGTCAGTTAGGGGGAGCTCATGAATATAGGCTCCCATGCCCACTCAGCCTGTCTGTTCAAACTTCCTAGTAGTCAGACATGAGTGATAAAGTAATTTTTCTACACAATGTAGCATTTTTATCTAAAACAAATATTAAGGGTAATATTTTAGTCACTCAAAAATATATTTTACATGGGAATAAGAATGACCTTTTTAATATACAATTAATAACATTGTTTAAATAATATAAAGTTGTAACTACTCCAACGTTGGGATACGCATAGGCATTTGAGGAACTCAACTTATGCCTCATTAAGCTACCAAAGTGTCAGTGCTCACCCTTAACATGTGTTGACAATACAACAGAATAGATTAACCAGAATTACATGTACTCTCACAGGTGGCCAAAAATAACTATTTGACAGCCACGCCCTGTTAAGCCACGCCTCCAGTCTTCTGCTCTAACGCTGTGGATCATAGCTCAATAACCCAACTGAAGCCTTGTTCACACTGCAGGCCTTAATGCTCAGATCAGTTTTGTTTTTTAAATCCATTTTGGACTACTGACTGTCCAAACAGCAAGTTACAAGTAACCAAATCGAATTTGTGTGTGTTCAGACAGCAGTAATTTGCTGACATGGCTACGCTAGTGGTCATAGCAACAACAGGTGTGTGTTCACAGTGGTGTAGGCTGATTGGTGGTGCTCATGCTTCCTATCACTCAGAAGTTATGTAGCAAGCTAAGGTGGCAACAATGCCCGCCACGGATGTTTCACAGTTGCTTTGAATGTTCAAAAGTATAGTGTAAGAACACTTTTAAAGCCTCAAAGAATAAATTATCCAACTTTCAAAACAAGTCCTTTTTGGTTAGCCACAGCAGTCAACTAGCTAGGTAGCCACAGCAGTCAACTAGCTAGCTAGCCACTGTAGTTAACTGGCTAGCTAGCCACAGCAGTCAACTAGATAGCTAGCCACAGCAGTCAACTAGCTAGCTAGCCACAGCAGTCAACTAGATAGCTAGCCACAGCAGTCAACTAGATAGCTAGGTAGCTGTTTAGCTTTCTAGCACATTCACTGATTTGTTTGTAAACAATTAACAAGCTAGTTAGCTACCATATAGTATTGTCAAAACTTTAAACAGAGTAGCTAGCAAGCAACAAGATATGTCAAATAACAGTCTAAAAGCCACTTGAGGGTAAATAAATCAGATTTGACCACAAGTCACATGGCCAGGAATCCGATTTGTATCTGACTTCAAACCACCTACAAAGGTAACATGGCTACACTAGTGGTCATAGTACAGGTGTTTTTTGGCTGTTCAGACTGCAGGAGAAAGAACAGATTCAAATCGGATATGCAAATAAATAGGATTTAAGTCACTTCAAACTGCCAATGTGAACAAGGCTTTCAAGTGACCCAACTGGCTGAGTCAAAAATAACCCAGCATATTTTAAGAGTGTACTCTCTAGGGCCAGTGGTGAGCTGTGGAGGCAGAGGGGGGAATGACATGGGATTCAGGGAACTAGTAGGGCCACTTGAAGTGGAATGTGTGTGTTTATTTTGCCACTATTTAACAGGTAAGTCATTGAGAACCCATTATATTTTACAATAACGACCTGTGTGTTTGTGTGTGTGTTTATGTTTATAACATGGTAATACAGGTATATAAACATTGAGTAAATGTAGATATGAGGGCATAAAAGTGGAGCATGAAAGTTCTTATAATGCCCATATTTAGTGTTATTGATGCTTCTGTGACATTCTTTCCTACTACATTGGCAAACAGCTACGAGTGGACAGAGTTGGATGATGCGGACTGTTCTTGCCTTGCTCCCTCACGTCATTTCATTGTTAAGAGGCGTCCTGAACAAGGAAAAGACATGGGGAGAATCTCAATATCAACCTTCTCGAGTGCTCTCTCCCCTCCTCCTTCTCAAAATCTATTGGAGGAGAAGGACAGAGAGGCGGGACATCTGGCTTTCTCATCCAATGGATGTTGAGAAGGAGACGATGAGCGAGGACGCGAGGGTCGACAATTGAGATCTTTTAAAGAACTTTTTCTATTCGTTGAAATGATAGGTGTGTCAGGGGTGTGTGCTTCTTTGCCTCAGCTGTCAGTTATGACGTCAGTTCCGGCGGGTGGGTCGAGCTCTATGGTCTGTGTGGTGGGGAATTTTGACAGCGACAGCGTTGTTTAGGAGACAAACAAGGACGTGTTGAAGGGGACTATTTTTCTCTCCTCGTTCCTCCCGATCTCGCACTGACAGTTTCTCAACGCACCTAGATTTCTGACGATATGGCGGCTTCAGATCGGGCTGTCTACTGTAAGGTAGATCAATTTGAGCGCTTTATTACTGCACATATTGATGTGAATTGCATTACTTTATGTCTATATGGTGTTGACATAGAATTTAAATGTTACGATTCGAATTTGCCTGTGTTCATCGAATGATGTTTTTGAGGGAATTTATTCCATTCATATTTATAGTTTCAGCAAAATAACAGAAAATCTATGAATGGATATTGTTGCAACAAGATATCTGGGGCCATTGTTATTGTATAATCTGATTTCACATCGGGCACGCCGGCGCATCCGACATGGATATCGATACACGCTTTTCGTGATGTAAGGCTGTTCGTAACTCTTGTACTCGGTTACTACTATGAATAAACAACTGCCCATGAGAGTTTTGTGACAGTCTTATACTCCAAGTTGCACATGCAAGACATTGTTAAGTTATTTTTTCCCCACGCATAGACTAGGCTACATGTTGCACTGCACACTCCTTGAATCAAAGTAACAAATGTTGGCCCTAGTGGAGCCTTACCCTAATAATTGGAGCTTGAGAGAGATGTTCTATTTTAGGATATGCATTTAACTTATAGAAAATGTTCAAGATTTTTCTCATTGCAGAAGTGTTAAGTTAAGACAAAAACATATGTTTTATTGTCCCATGCACCAGTTAGCCTACACTTTGAAGTTTTTCTTGATATGTCAAATAGGGGTAGGAGGCGGTGTTGAGGACATATTCAGTGATGGAGCTAAAATGTTTGTCTGGGAGTACAGTTGTTGGAGCGGCATGTAGCCTAGAGGTTGGAGCGGCATGTAGCCTAGAGGTTGGAGCGGCATGTAGCCTAGAGGTTGGAGCGGCATGTAGCCTAGAGGTTGGAGCGGCATGTAGCCTAGAGGTTGGAGCGGCATGTAGCCTAGCGGTTGGAGCATTGGGTTCAAATCCCCATGTCGACAAGGTGAAAAATCTTGAGCAAGGTACAGTACTTAACCCCAATTGCTCCAGGGTCGCTGTTGATAATGGCAGGCCCTGGCTGTGACCCCACTCTGAGGGTGGCATTCAGTGCCAAATTGCACACTTCCTCTGTGAGTCTGAAACTTGACCCAAATCCTGCTGTACCTGTCCCAGTCCCCCAAGCTACAGGAATGCTGCCTGGGTTTTTCCACAGCCAGGCTAGTTGAGATTTTAACCCATTTGTTACCTTCTTTTAGTCATCCACTATTTTTCTGAATTTGTTACACATGGGTCACAGTATTCTCTGTGAGGCTTGGTAAGGATATACTGTTAGACGTTTTGTAATTGTATCAGTAACTTGTATTAATCAATAGTATGATATTGTATAAACTGAATACAATAGATTACCATAGAATGCACAAGACCTTTCTGTAGAATGCACAGTAAAATACCATAAATGTGTTTTACATTAGTAATTACGGTGCATTGTGGGAGGGGAGTCTCTGACAATGCACCATAATTAATGCTGTGTAACACATTTACTGTATTTTACTGTGCATTCTACAGTGTTTACAGAAAGTTATTGTGCATTCTACGGTGACCTACTCTATTCAGTTTAGGGAGTTGCCAGTAATTTACTGTGATTCAGAATACAATATCAACACTGGAGTTTTGGAGTGCCAAAACCCTTTTGAACACTAGTGGGTGTGGGGTATTGTTGTTTCTTACTCATTAACATATTTTGAGGTGTGTCTAATAAGCAGTTATATTTGTTTCATCCGTTAGTGAGAATGCTGTACCAATTTAACTGGTATGTGGTAGTGGTTCCCTAACAATTATGTTTATATAGGAGACAGATCAAAGTATCAGCAAAAAATTGAGTTTGGAGAGCTAAAACTACTAAATATCAAGGCATTTAACACCTCTCTCTCTCAAAGCTACTCTTAGAGAGGCATGTCTGATGTTTAAAAGGGGGCTCTTTGCTGTTATACAGATTAAAACTATCAATTTCTGGTGGATTGACAATGGAACCTTGTTTAATGTCACCTTATTTTAAATGAAGCCATACAGAGTTGGAATGAATTTGTTTGTCTGCCACCAATTAAACATCATAAATGGTTTGAAATAGCTAATATAGATAGTAAAAAATCTGTTTCACTTATGGTCAAGAGGGTTGGCCACTATGCTACATACAAGATAGTTGGGAACAGAGTTTCGATGTCCCAATACCATGGCACCGGGTTTATGAACTGATACACAGGACAACAACTGATGCATCAATTTAGCTTTTTTCAATATAAGATTCAACAGTCAGACAGTTGCAGACTCTGCCATGAGGTAGAATCTGTAGAGCATCTCTTTTGTTACTGTCCGTCGGTAACTTGTTTTTGGAGTCAGGTCCAGGAATGGTTGTTATGCCATAATATCAGGGTGCGGTTGGACCTGGAAACTCTATTGTTAGGCGATTTGAAGGACCACAGTCAGTCAATAGGAAATATCATTGCTGCCTTGGGTAAAATGTTTATTTTCCTGGGCAATTTTGGCAGAAATGTTGCAGATGGGGAGGTTCAAGTCCCGAGTGTGACGCCATGGGAGAATGGAGAGATGTATTGCTTGGGGAAATGTTACAATGATGATTTATTGGGAAATTTGGGTTGATCTGTGGCTGTCTGAAGGGTAGAATTGATGAGCGTTGAAATAGTTATATACACAAATGTACAATGTAAATGTTTGAGTTCCTCCAATCAGGGGTGGGGGTGGGCGTAGGATTATTGTATGTTTTGCTTTTTGTTATTTATGTTTTGTGGTTTGGCTTCACGCTGTATGCTGGTCCGGGTAGTTATGGGTACGCTCGATTCCACGCTCAGCTGGGTGTCGGGCGGGACTTGGTACTGCCCTTGGAAAATCACGGCAGGGCCGGGGGCGGGGCCCCGGTGGCGAGCACACCCTCTCATCAGAGAACCTTTAATATTCGAGTTGCTAGCCATGTCCCTTTAATCTGTTCTGCCCAGTAGCCACTGTCAGTTTAGATGCTTTTGTTAGGGTCTAAATTGCAGGTGATATAAAACACAACATATCAGTTGGTATGCTGAAATATACAGTGTATATAGTTATATATGCACTATTAGAAATTGCTGATTTTATTTTAATTACAATTCAACAGCAAAGTACTGTATTGCTGTTTTGCTATATATTTACTGCAGCAAACTGTAAATGATGGTTTATTGTGGAGAAATATTGTGGGAAGAGGAAGAATCGCTGATCATTAACATATTTTAAGGCTTTGTAAGTGGTTATTTTTGTTGCATCCTTTAGTGAGAGTGCTGTACCAATTGAAGTGATATGTGGCAGTAGTTACTTAATAATAACATTTATACTGAATAAACATATACTGAAATTACAAATTACATACATTACAAATTACATACAATTTCAAAGATTTTACTGTTACAGTTCATATAAGGAAATCAGTCAATTTTATTACATTTGTTAGGCCTTATCTACGGAAATATCATATGACTGGGAATACAGATTTTTTTTATTTTTTTTAGAAAAAATAATTAATTACCATCTATACCATTCATACTTTACAAAACAATAATTCTCATTCATTCTATTTACAAAAGCCACCAAACACCCAAACAAAACAAAACCAACCTCAGGGGAGCATCGTCCCTCCCCGTCATACCTAACCAATACCTAACCCTTTCCCTATGTCCCCGTCCCTAATCTATCCCCTTACACATCTAACTCTAACACTCCCAGCCCTAAACCCCCCTTCCACCTCTCCCGTGCCGCATGCTGCCCCCACTTCCTCTCCTCCCTCTTCATCCTCCCCCTCACATCACCTTCCACCCTCCTCACTATCCCTTCCACCCCCCAATCTCTCCCTGTCTTAACTAAATTCTGCCTGGCTTCCCACAGCCCCCGTTTAAAGAGACTCATGAGAAGCGAGAGCAGAAACCTGTCCCTATCCGTTCCCCTCGCTCTCCCTAAGCCTCTCTCTAACCTAGCCCACGTCAAAACAAAATCGCTCCTAACCAGACCTAGCAACACCCGTGCCCTAGCCCATACCAGTCCGGCAAAGGCACAGTCTGACTGGGAATACAGATATTGCATCTGTTGTTTACCAATACCTTTTAAAGAAAGCAGGGGCGTGGATCAGAAAACCAGTCAGTATCTGGTGTGACCACCATTTGTCTCACGCAGTATGACACCACATCTCCTTTGCATAATGTTGATCAGGCTGTTGATTGTGGCCTGTGGAATGTTGTCCCACTCCTCTTCAATGGCGTGAACTGGAACACACTGTCGTACACTTCGATCCATATATGCTCAATGGGTGACATGTATGGTGAATAAAGCAGGCCATTAAAGAACTGGGACATTTTCATCTTCCAGGAATTGTGTACAGATCCTTGTGACATGATATCGTGTATTATCAGGCTGAAACATGAGGCAATGGTGGCGGATGAATGGCACGACAATGGGCCTCAGGATCACATCCCTGTATCTCTGTGCATTCAAATTGCCATCGATAAAATGCAATTTTGTTCATTGTCCGTAGCTTAACCCCACCATGGGGCAATCTGTTCACAACATGACATTAACAAACTGCTCACCCACACGACACCATACACATGGTCTGCAGTTGTGATGCCGGTTGGACGTACTGCCAAATTCTCGAAAACAATACTGGAGGCGGGCTTATGGTAGAGAAATTAACATAAAACTGTCGGGCAACAACTCTGGTGGACATTCCTATAGTCAACATTCCAATTTGTACACTCTCTCAAAACTTGAGATAAAACTGCACATTTTAAAGTGGCCTTTTATTGTCCCCAGCACAAGGTGCACTTGTGTAATGATCATGCTGTTTAATTAGCTTCTTGATATGCCACACCTGTCAGGTAGATGGATTATCTTGACACAGGAGAAATGCTCACGAACAGGGATGTAAACAAATTTGTGCACAATATTTGAGTGAAATAAGCTTTTTGTGCGTATGGAATGTGGGACCATAAAACATCGAACCAACCCTTTACATGTTGCGTTTATATTTTTGTTCAGTACCACCAGATATCTTATGATATACAGTATATCTGACTATATCTGGTTAGTGCTAATACAATACTGAGATATTCACTGTAACTTCCCCATTTCTCCTTCTCCCAAATCCAGTCAGCTGATGTTCTGAAAGAGCTGCAAAATCTGGACCCCTACAAATCAGCCGGGCTATACAATCTGGACCCTTTCTTTCTAAAATGATCTGACGAAATTGCTGCAACCCCTATTACTAGCCTGTTCAACCTCTTTTGTGTCGTCTGAGATTCCCAAAGATTGGAAAGCAGCTGCGGTCATCTCCCTCTTCAAAGGGGGGGCACTCTTGACCCAAACTGCTACAGACCTATATCTATCCTACCCTGCCTTTCTAAGGTCTTTGACAGCCAAGTCAACAAACAGATTACCGACCATTTCGAATCCCACCACACCTTCTCCGCTATGCAATCTGGTTTCAGAGCTGGTCATGGTTTCTCAAATGATTGCCTCGCCTGGTTCACCAACTACTTCTCTGATAGAGTTCAGTGTGTCAAATCGGAGGGCCTGTTGTCCGGGCCTCTGGAAGTCTCTATGGGGGCGCCACAGGGTTCAATTCTTGGGCTGACTCTCTTCTCTGTAGACATCAATGATGTCACTCTTGCTGCTGGTGAGTCTCTGATCCACCTCTACGCAGACGACCCCATTCTGTATACTTCTGGCCCTTCTGTGGACACTGTGTTAACAACCCTCCAGACGAGCTTCAATGCCATACAACTCTCCTTCCGTGGCCTCCAACTGCTCTTAAATACAAGTAAAACTAAATGCATGCTCTTCAACCGATCGCTGCCTGCACCTGCCCGCCCGTCCAGCATCACTACTGTGGACGATTCTGACTTAGAATATGTGGACAACAACAAATACCTAGGTGTCTGGTTAGACTGTAAACTCTAATTCCAGACTCACATCAAACATCTCCAATTCAAAGTTAAATCTAGAATTGGCTTCCTATTTCACAACAAAGCATCCTTCACTCATGCTGCCAAACATACCCTCGTAAAACTGACCATCCTACCGATCCTCGACTTCAGCGATGTCATTTACAAAATAGCCTCCAATACCCTACTCAATAAATTGGATGCAGTCTATCACAGTGCCATCCGCTTTGTCACCAAAGCCCCATATACTACCCACCACTGCGACCTGTACGCTCTCGTTGGTTGGCCCTCGCTTCATACTCGTCGCCAAACCCACTGGCTCCAGGTCATCTACAAGATCCTGCTAGGTAAAGTCCCCCCTTATCTCAGCTCGCTGGTCACCATAGCAGCATCCACCTGTATATCCGCTCCAGCAAGTATATCTATCTGGTCACCCCCAAAACCAATTCTTCCTTTGGCAGCCTCTCCTTCCAGTTCTCTGCTGCCAATGACTGGAACGAGCTACAAACATCTCTGAAACTTGAAACACTTATCTCCCTCACTAGCTTTAAGCACCAGCTGTCAGAGCAGCTCACAGATTACTGCACCTGTACATAGCCCATCTATAATTTAGCCCAAACAACTACCTCTTCCCCTACTGTATTTATTTATTTTGCTCCTTTGCACCCCATTATTTCTATCTCTACTTTGCACATTCTTCCACTGCAAATCTACCATTCCAGTGTTTTATTTGCTATATTGTATTTACTTCGCCACCTTGGCCTTTTTTTTTGCCTTTACCTCCCGTATCTCACTTAATTTGCTCACATTGTATATAGACTTATTTTTCTACTGTATTATTGACTGTATGTTTGTTTTACTCCATGTGTAACTCTGTGTTGTTGTATGAGTCGAACTGCTTTACTTTATCTTGGCCAGGTCGCAATTGTAAATGAGAACTTGTTCTCGACTTGCCTACCTAGTTAAATAAAGGTGAAATAAATAAATAAATAAAAACTTGATGCCAGAGCAATGAAATACAGTGTAATACAGTATTTTGGTAGATAGTGTGGTCTACAGCTTATCATGAGGTACTCAGGCAAGCAATACCTTGAGACTTCCTTAATATTAGACATCGTGCACCAGCTGTTATTGACAAATAGACACACACCCCACCCTTCGTCTTACCAGACGTAGCGGTTCTGTTCTGCCGATGCACAGAAAATAAACAGTTGGCTGGGTTATCTGTGTCGTCATTCAGCCACAACTCAGTGGAACATAAGATATTACAGTTTTTAATGTCCCATTACTAGGATAGTCTCAAACGGAGATCATCCACTTTATTCTCCAGTAATTGCACGTTGGCCAATAGAACGGATGGTAGAGGTGGGTTACCCACTCGCCGACAAATTCTCACAAGGCACCCCAATCTTGGGCCTGGTCTTGGAGAAGCAGTATATCCTTTGCGTCGGAATCATTAAAGAAAAAATCTTTGTCCAGTTCGAGGTGAGTAACCGCTGTTCTGATATAAATAAACAATTTTTTCGGTCATAAGAGACAGTAGCCGCAACATTATGTACAAAATAAGTTACAAACAATGTGAAAAAAAACACACAAAATAGCACAGCTGGTTAGGAGCCTGTAAAATGGCAGCCATCTCCTCCGGCACCATCGTGGGCGGGTGGTTTGCTGATGTCAACGTTGGGAACAGATTGTCCCATAGTGGCGGTGGGGTTATGGTATGGGCAGGCAGAAACTAAAGACAACGAACACAATTGCATTTTTATCAATGGCAATTTGAATGCACATGAACACCATGTCGAGATCCCGAGGCCCATTTATTTGAAGGTATCTGTGATCAATAGATGCATATCTGTATTCCCAGTCATCCGTAGATTAGAGCCTAATGAATTTACCAATTGACCAATTCCCTCATTTGAACTGGAACTGTGTAAACTCTTTGAAATGGTTGCATGTTGCATTCATATTTTTGTTCAGTATACAATTATTTTCACCAATGGATCCTTAACTATAACAACATTTTAAGTAATGGTTATAGACATGTTTTAATTGCTATGACTGTGATAAGCGTTATTTTTATCGACCTTCATTGAATGCAGTGACTGTAAGTTGCTAAGGGCAAGAGTGCCTGCTAAATTACCACAATGTAAATGTAAAAATTAAAACTTGCAAAGAACACTGGGTAATATGTCACGGCATGGATAATTCCAGTAATATACTGTAAATTAGAATGCAGTAAACATGTTGATACTGTAAAATGGATTACCATAAAATGAAATACAATAGCTGTAGTGTAAAATAAATTACAATAACCTATTGGCAAATTGCTACCAGTAATGCACTGCACATTTTACTGGAAATTGTTTTACATTCTAGCCTGGACACAAACTGACTGCACTGGTAGTTGAGGGTTACATAATCATTATCTTTGGTTGCTGCCGTGGGGCCCTTGTCCATACTGCCAGGGGTGTGTGGACGTGGAGTTTGCCTTTAGTTCAAAGGTCACCCTCCCATCAGTGAAAAATTTCCGCACTGGCCCTTATCATGCTGTAAAATTTCCTCTTGGTTTAATATCCATTAATGATCTGCCATGGTTGCATATCCCAAAGTGTTCATGTTCATGCACAAGGAGGTCTACTCACATATTTTGTGCATGTAGGCTATACTATGTTGATTGCAAGCTGAAGTTCCTGAGGACGGCATTTTCAGTTGCAAAGATTTTATAGAAATTGATCTGATATTGATGTATGAAATATTCCCCAGAGAGCCCTTCAATGTGCACCTGAAAAACTGTTCTCTCTGCTGCACCAATGATACAGGGTGATTTGAGCTGCCGGACACTTGTTCTACCAGCAGCAAGTTGGTAGTTGCCTGTTGAGTTGGTTACTGCATGCACTGACAGAACCCAATGGGTCTTCTTTAGCTTTCAAAAAGGTATAATTTCTCATCAGAGCTTTCCATGCAATTTCACATCATGGTGCACAGCGCTGTGGTGTAGAACCACTGCAGATGAATAGTACCTGCATAATGTCTACGACCCACAATCTGAGGACATAGTCCCTTCCTAACCATGTGTTGTACGTGTTTAGTCTATTCCCATGGGAGCTATGGGATACTTCTCCTGTTCTGTTCTTGGGCAGTACGTTTCTAAGTGGCTTGGCTGCACTGTGAGAGACTTGTCTTTAGGAACTTGACATTGGTGGAAAAAGTACCCAATTGTCATACTGGAGTAAATGTAAAGATACCTTAATAGAAAATGATTCACGTGAAAGTCACCCAGTAAAAAACTATTTGAGTTAGTCTAAAAGTATTTGGTTTTAAATATACTTAAGTATCAAAAGTAAATGTAACTGCTAAAATGTGTTAAGTACAAGTGTAAACCATTTCAAATTCCTTATATTAAGCAAAGCAGACGGCCATATTTTCTAGATTTTATTTATTCACGAATAACCAGGGGCACGCTCCAACTCTCAGACATCATTTACAAATGCAGCATGTGTTTAGAGGGTACGCCAGATTAGAGGCAGTGGGGATGACCAGGGATGTGTGAGTTAGACCATTTTCCTTTCCTGCTAAGCATTCAAATGTATGGAGTAAAAAGTACATACTTCACTGCATTCCCGAAGACAAGTAAAAGTAAATATTATTAGTCAAGTCATGTACAGATACCCTCAAAAACAACTCAAGTACTACTTTAAAGTATTTTTTACTAAAGTACTTTACACCACTGGAACTTGAGACCTGCAATTGGCTTGGCTGCGTTTGACAGCTGCATAGAGACAGAGCGATAGAAAGAATGAGAGAGAGGGGAGGGCTTTATTTTTTTCCTCTCCTCAAACAGGACTTTCCGGTTTCGTCTTTACTTCTTTCTTTCTTGCATTTATCACATTTTATTATCTGTGATTCCAAAAACAACATGTCAGTAGGCTTTGAGATATCAGCTGATGTACGAAGGGCTATATAAATACATTTGATTTGTTTACAACACACGTCCTCTTTCAGAAGCGTGGTATGCATGTTCATTAGGGAGGTGAGTCCTTCTGAAGACAAATGTCACCATAGAGCAGTATCAAGAGGCTGCGAGAGAATGTGTTCATGGAGGTATCGGCAAGCGTGTGGGTATGTTGGTAACTCTGTGTGTATGTGAGTGCATGCGTGCGTTCTTGCATGCACGTGTGTACTTGTTTGTCGACGTGTTTATGTGTGTGTACTTCTCTGCCTGCGCGACTGACTATGTGAGGATATGTGCGAGTCTCTTAAAGCCGATTTATGCTTGATGTGGATCAAAGGCTCAGTACGGAGGGTGTGGTACCATTGCAGGACCTCCGGATGACAAATCAATCTCCGTATGGCGATGCCGTGCGTCTCCCAAATGTTTTAACAATGCAGAGGGCTCCATTATAGCGCCACATTGACATGATTGGTTGACGGTAGGTCAGGCAAACGTCCTGTATAAACACAATCTCCCTTCGCTGACAACTTCCTTCACAACAGCTCTGCTCTGCTCCTCAAAGTGCAAGCAGTATGAATCCCCTGACTTCTGCAGAGGCCGCATCGCAGTAAATGCTATACAGTCAATGCAAACGCCGGATTGACAATGCTTTTTGCTTTACTCTGCTATCCACTCTTAGATGCTAAGGGATCAGTAACCCCAGAGGCCTCCCATTGATGTTAGAGACTACACGGCCCTGCTGGTACGTCTCAAGCCTGTGTACACTCTTAGAAAAAAGTGTTCCAGTAGGGTTCTTTGCAGAGGGATAGGTTTTTGTTATCAGAAAACTTTTTGAAACAAAGGGTTTTTTGATGATTCTTCAGATGGCAAGAAGGATTCTTTGGAAGGCAAGAAGGGTTCTATGTAGAACCATATATCATATTTCCCAGCATGCTCTATTGCAGGTGATTTTCAGAATTGTTTGTTTTTGCATATACATTGATTGGTTAATTAATGTCATAATTTTTTTTATTTATTTAACCTTAACTAGGCAAGTACAATGACGGCCTACCAAAAGGCAAAATGCCTCCTGCAGGTACGGGGGCTGGGATTAAAAATTAAAAATGAAATACAAATATAGGACAAAACACACATCATGACATGATAAACACCACAACACTACATAAAGAGAGACCTAAGACAACAACAGCATGGCAGCAATGCATGACAACAAAGCATGGTAGCAACAGAACATGACAACAACATGGTAGCAACACAATATGGCAGCAGCATAACATGGTAGCAGCACAAAACATGGTACAAACATTATTGGGCACAGACAAGAGTACAAAGGGCAATAAGGTAGAGACAACAATACATCACTTGAAGCAGCAACACATCTGTCAGTAAGAGTGTCCATGAATGAGTCTTTGAATGAAGAGATGGAGATAAAACTGTACAGTTTGAGTGTTTTCTTGCTTGGCATCTTAGTTAGTTTTGCAGCTGGGCTGTAAGAGGAGCGATTACGATAGAGGAAGCCAAGTCTAGATTTAACTTTAGCCTGCAGCTTTGATATGTGCTGAGAGAAGGACAGTGTACCATCTAGCTATACTCCCAAGTACTTGTATGAGGTGACTACCTCAAGCTCTAAACCCTCAGAGGTAGTAAACAAACCGGTGGGGAGAGGGGCATTCTTCTTACCAAACCACATTACGTTTGTTTTGGAGGTGTTCAGAGCAAGGGTAAGAGCAGAGAAAGCTTGTTGGACACTAAGAAAGCTTTGTTGAAGAGTGTTTAACACAAAATCCATTGAGGGGCCAGCTGTGTATAAGACTGTATCATCTGCATATAAATGGATGAGAGAGCTTCCTACTGCCTGAGCTATGTTGTTGATGTAAATTGAGAAGAGCGTGGGGCCTAGCATCGAGCCTTGGTGTACTCACTTGGTGACAGGCAGTGGCTGAGACAGCAGATGTTCTGACACTATACACTGCACTCTTTGAGAGAAGTAGTTAGCAAATCAGGCCAAAGACCCCTCAGAGACACCAATACTCCTAAGCCGGCCCACGAGAATGGAATGATCTACCGTATCACAAGCTTTGGCCTAGTCAATAAAAATAGCAGCACAACATTGCTTAGAATCAAGGTCAATGGTGACATCATTTAGGACCTTTTTAAGGCTGCAGTGACACATCCACAACCTGCCCGTAAACCAGATTGCATACCAGAAAGAATACTATAGACATGAAGAAAGCCAGTCAGTTGATTATTGACAAGTTTTTTCCAACACTTTTGATAGACAGGGCGAAATAAGAATAGGCCTATAACAGTTAGTGTCAGCTTGATCTCCCCCATTAAATAAAGGGCGCACCGTGGCTGCCTTCCAAGCAATGGGAACCTCCCCAGAAAGGAGAGACTGGCTTGGCGATGATGAACGGGGCTGCAAACTTAAAGAATAAAGGGTCTAAACCGTCTGACCCAGATGTTTTTTCGGGTCAAGTTTAAGTAACTCCTTTAGCACCTCGGACTCAGTGACCGCCTGCAGGGAGAAATTTTGTAGCGGGGCAGGGGGAAAAAGAGGGAGGAGCATCGAGGCTAGTCACATTAGAAGGGGTAGGAGATGAGGACATGTTGGATGGGAAAGGAGGCATGGCTGAGTCAAATAGGACTCCTGACTTAATGAAGTGGTGATTAAAGAGCTCAGCCATGTGCTCCTTGTCAGTAACAACCACATCATCAACATTAAGGGACACCGGCAGCTGTGAGGAGGAGGGTTTATTCTCCAGGTCTTTAACTGTTTTCCAGAACTTCTTGGGGTTAGACCCACAGAGAGAACTGCTCCTTAAAGTAACTAACTTTGGCCTTCCGGATAGCCTGAGTGCACTCATTTCTCAATTTCTCATTTTCTTTATGGGTGCGTGTTTGTTAACAATACCACTGAAAATATAAAAAAAGAAGGTCCAAGTGTCTTCGACAGAGGGGACCAAGCTGATTCTATATCATTTTACAGAGGCCAGTTTATGAAGGAAGGCTTGCTCATTGAAGTTTTTTAGCAAGCGTCTATGACAAATCAGGACAGGCCATTTTACTGAGCAGCCATTATGAATACAGGCTGTAAAACAGTGATCACTAAGGTCAATACAGGAAACACCAGACTGATACCTATCAGGATTAGTTGTTAGGATAACATCAAGGAGAGTAGCCTTTTCTGGGTGTTTGGAGTCATAAATTGTGGGATTGGTAATAATCTGAGAAAGATTGAGGGAGTCCCGTTGCTTTAGGACTTGGTCAGGTGGTTTAAGCATGTCCCAGTTTAGGTCACCTAGCAGGACAAATTCAGACTTAGTTTAATTGGCCAGGAGCGAGCTTAGGCCATTTAGGGTACAAGCCATTGCTGATGGACAATAACACCTAGCAACAGTCAACAAAGAGCTATTTGAAAGTTTAATGCTTAAAACCAGCAAATCAAATTGTTTGGGGACAGATGATGATGGAGACAACTGAGCACTGAAGGTGTTTCTTGGTAAAGATTGCCACTCCACCACCTTTGGAAGATGTGTCTTGACAAAAAAGGTTATGACCAGAAAGATTAACAACAGTGTTCAAAACACTATTTCTTAAACCACATCTCAGTAATGACCAACACATCTGGATTGGAGCTGTGAACCCAAACTTTCAATTGATCCATTTTAGGTAATAAGCTTCTAGTGTTAACGTGCAGAAACCCAGGCTTTTAAGAGATCAGAAATCAGTGAATCAGATATCAGAGCACAAGTCAGAATTGGGGCTAGCAACAGTAGATGGGCCAGGGTGTACATGCACATTTCCAGATATCATCAACAGTAATACAAGGCACTGCAGAGGACAGGGAGAGAGCTCTGATGTGTTGATTTTTTTTGTTGACATTTGAATGTGCATTAGATGGCAACAAGATCATATTGTACAGCAGGATCATCAGGTAACATGAATACAAAGCCGGCGAGAAGTGGTTAGAATAGGATGGGAGGCCTTGTAACCAGAGTCTCGAGTGTGGGAACAAACATAGTCTGTCCCACGGTTGGGTAAACAAGCAAGTTCATAGTCAACAAAGCATGCAAGAGTCACGAGGCAAATACAGCACAATAAAAAAATATAACGACTTGGGGCTAGTCATTGTAAGTTCAGAGTCACTCGCCCCAACAGTGCGTGTGTGCTGGAGGCAAGTGAAAACTCGGGAGAGGCGGGATTGTAGAGCAGGGGTACCTGTACCAGACGGGAGACAGGCCAGGACAGATGGTGAACAGATCGCCAGTTGCAATCCAAACAGCAGTGCAGCAGGCAATGGGAGTAGGTGTCACACTCACTTGGGAGAAGCTTTTTTCGGGAGGCAGATTCCTTGTAAAAAAATCACAGTTAGCTAGCTGATGTAGCAAGTCTCTGTCCACCATTGATTCACCATGTGGAAAAGGAAGTCATTAGCTAGATATATCTCTTCAGTTTCGGCTTTTGGGGGGTTTGCGAGAAGGATATCTTCTGATATGATCAAAGCAACAATATTGTTTCTTATTGAGGTAATTTACAATTGAAGTGTCCTGGCTGCATATCAGTTCAAAATAGAGATGAATCCAGGGGTTACTGTATTGTAATGACCTCTGCACAGATGGAGGGGGCTTCAAAGGTCTCTGCATTTGGGTGGGGGAGGCTGTGAAAGTCTCCTGCCATTGTTGGGTTGAAGGGCTTTGAGAAACCTCACTTCACACCTCATGGCTAATTGATCTGATCTGTTCTGTCCTAGCAAGCTTGGTAGCCTTAACTTAGCATTCAGTCCTTACAAAGTAAAATATATAGTTGTAATTTAATTTATAGCTTCAGACTAAACATTACTCACTCAGTTCCAGGTTGGATTGTGTTCAAGTTTCTTCTGCTTCTTGTGCTGTATAGACCTTGGAAATAAGAATCTTTGGTAGTAGGAATCCTTCCAGGGAATTTTGTCCAACATCAGGTTTTAGTTTTGCAGTTTTGATTTGGAGTGAAGGTAATGTTGTGGAGGGTAGTATCCTGTATATGTCCATGCGGAAAAATCCAAGTTTACTCGATCTATCTTTTTGTAAAAACATGCGGGAGCCCATCTGCTCATGATCTCTCTCTCTCTCACTCTTAGTGATGCTACACAAAGATAAATAACATACAATCTGTTAGTAGTAGGACTCATTGCACCCGTTACTGGGATGGTTGTTCCCTTTTAGATGATTGAGGTTGTCTCAGTATTTAATCTTAATTCTGAATGCATGTTGTGGGTGATAAAAAAAATTCCACACGTCCTTCTGATAAAGTGATACAAGTATTAGCACACTGTTTTGAAGCAAACTGCTTAGCAATTTCGACGCATGCCTCTGGGCTCCGGTGTCAAACGTACTTGTGGCTTGTAAACCAGGAGCTTCCTAACACCACTTTGTTAGGACATAATTAGGCCCTCAACAATAGGCCTTCTGATATACAGTGGGCCAAAAAAGTATTTAGTCAGCCACCAATTGTGCAAGTTCTCCCACTTAAAAAGATGAGAGAGGCCTGTAATTTTCAAAATGAGAAAAATCACATTGTAGGACTTTTAATGAATTTATTTGCAAATTATGTTGGAAAATAAGTATTTGGTCATTTACAAACAAGCAAGATTTCTGGCTCTCACAGACCTGTAACTTCTTCTTTAAGAGGCTCCTCTGTCCTCCACTCGTTACCTGTATTAATGGCACCTGTTTGAACTTGTTATCAGTATAAAAGACACCTGTCCACAACCTCAAACAACAGTCACACTCCAAACTCCACAATGGCCAAGACCAAAGAGCTGTCAAAGGACACCAGAAACAAAATTGTAGACCTGCACCAGGCTGCGAAGACTGAATCTGCAATAGGTAAGCAGCTTGATTTGAAGAAATCAACTGTGGGAGCAATTATTAGGAAATGGAAGACATACAAGACCACTGATAATCTCCCTCCATCTGGGGCTCCACGCAAGATCTCACCCCGTGGGGTCAAAATGATCACAAGAACGGTGAGCAAAAATCCCAGAACCACACGGGGGGACCTAGTGAAGGACCTGCAGAGAGCTGGGACCAAAGTAACAAAGCCTAACCTCAGTAACACACTATGCCGCCAGGGACTCAAATCCTGCAGTGCCAGACGTGTCCCCCTGCTTAAGCCAGTACATGTCAAGGCCCATCTGAAGTTTGCTAGAGAGCATTTGGATGATCCTGAAGAAGATTGGGAGAATGTCATATGGTCAGATGAAACCAAAATATACCTTTTTGGTAAAAACTCAACTCGTCGTGTTTGGAGGACAAAGAATTCTGAGTTGCATCCAAAGAACACCATACCTACTGTGAAGCATGGGGGTGGAAACATCATGCTTTGGGGCTGTTTTTCTGCAAAGGGACCAGGACGACTTATCCATGTAAAGGAAAGAATGAATGGGGCCATGTATTGTGAGATTTTGAGTGAAAACCTCCTTCCATCAGCAAGGGCATTGAAGATGAAACGTGGCTGGGTCTTTCAGCATGACAATGATCCCAAACACACCGCCCGGGCAACGAAGGAGTGGCTTCGTAAGAAGCATTTCAAGGTCCTAGAGTGGCCTAGCCAGTCTCCAGATCTCAATCCCATATACATCTTTGGAGGGAGTTGAAAGTCTGTGTTGCCCAGCAACAGCCCCAAAACATCACTGCTCTAGAGGAGATCTGCATGGAGGAATGGGCCAAAATACCAGCAACAGTGTGTGAAAACCTTGTGAAAACTTACAGAAAACGTTTGACCTCTGTCATTGCCAAGAAAGGGTATATAACAAAGTATTGAGATAAACTTTTGTTATTGACCAAATACTTATTTTCCACCATAATTTGCAAATAAATTCATTAAAAATCACAAAATTGTAGACCTGCACCAGGCTGGGAAGACTGAATCTGCAATAGGTAAGCAGCTTGGTTTGAAGAAATCAACTGTGGGAGCAATTATTAGGAAATGGAAGACATACAAGACCACTGATAATCTCCCTCGATCTGGGGCTCCACGCAAGATCTCACCCCATGGGGTCAAAATGATCACAAGAACAGTGAGCAAAAATCTCAGAACCACACAGGGGGACCTAGTGAAGGACCTGCAGAGAGCTGGGACCAAAGTAACAAAGCCTACCCTCAGTAACACAGTAATCATCATTTTGTCTGTCATAGTTGAAGTGTACCTATCATGAAAATTACAGGCCTCTCTCATCTTTTTAAGTGGGACAACTTGCACAATTGGTGGCTGACTAAATATTTTTTTGCCCCACTGTGAATAATGTATTGCCATAAATAATTTAATCGTAAAGGCTAATAACACTGGTGGAACCGTTCATAGAGGTCCTTGGAGGACACCTTACAACAGTAAATAACAGAGAAGTCTCTTTAGCTTTCTCTTTGTCACTCTCTATCTGTCTTTGTTGTTCCCTCTATGTTTGTCCCCCTCTCTCTCTAGTAACCATTGGATTAGCTCCAGGGACTTATGAGAGAGATACAATTTGAACATCCTCTGAAAACACATGTCATTTGGGAAGTAGTGCACTAAGTAGGGAATAGGGTGCCATTTGGAACACAGCCTAGATCTTCCATGGTAAAGTTCCTCAGTCCCATCTATAGGACTGGGTCATAGCCAAACTTAATGTAAGCTGCTCTGGACAGGCGCTATTATCAACAATGTACTATGGAGAAGGGCTGTTCTTGCTATATTCCTTGGAGCTTAATTAAGACTGTTTATAAGGGTGATACCTAAGAGTCTTGGTTGGTCAGGAGTGCTGGTGTTTTCCAGTGGTTCTGTATGCTGCAAGTCTGTATGCTCATTTACACTGGACTGTGTGTGAATCTTTGTCAAACTGACTCGTGTTGTGAAGAGAGACATATATATGGGAAACTGTCGCAGTTCAAATAATCTTAGAACCTATTTAGCATATGAATGTTGTTTAGAATGAATGTAATTATTTAAGCTGACAAAATAGTAGTGTGTGTGTGTTTAAGAGGCAAACAGACTGTTAGTGTGAATTTAGGGCCGTCCAAGCGCTGGCCCAGGAACAGTTTTGTTTGTCAACTTCAACCGTTAGTTTAGGTTGCACTGTTGCACTAACCCTATCACAACTCCCTCAGGATGAAACAACAGCGGTAGTAGTGTGTAGTAAACTACATGGACTGGGTCATTCCACGAATAGAGGGCCTTTTGGATCAAATAATTTGGTCCAAAATAACTATTTATTTCACCTAATTTTAACATTTTGTGATAAAGAAAACAATTTCAACTTCATAACAAACATACAGTTCAAGTCGGAAGTTTACATACACCTTAGCCAAATACATTTAAACTCAGTTTTTTTTAAATTACTGACATTTAATCCTAGTACAAATTCCATGTCTTAAGTCAGTTAGGACCACCACTTTATTTTAAGAATGTGAAATATCAGAATAATAGTGTAGAGAATGATTTATTTCAGCTTTTATTTCTTTCATCACATTCCCAGTGGGTCAGAAGTTTACATACACTCAATTAGTATTTAATAGCATTGCCTTTAAATTGTTTAACTTGAGTCAAATATTTTGGGTAGCTTTCCACGAGCTTCCCACAATATGTTGGGTGAATTTTGGCCCATTCCTCCTGACAGAGTTGGTGTAACTGAGTCAGGTTTGTTGGCCTCCTTGCTCACACACTCTTTTTCAGTTCTGCCCACAAATTTTCAGGGCTTTGTCATGGCCACTCCAATACCTTGACTTTGTTGTCCTTAAGCCATTTTGCCACAACTTTGGAAGTATTCTTGTGGTCATTGTCCATTTGGAAGACCCATTTGCAACCAAACTTAACCTTCCTGACTGATGTCTTGTGATATTGCTTCAATATATCCACATCATTTTCCATCCTCATGAGCCATCTATTTGGTGAACTCCACCAGTCCCTCCTGCAGCAAAGCACCCCCGAAACATGATGCTGCCACTGCTGTGCTTCACGGTTGGGTCGTGTTCTTCGGCCTGCAAGCCTCCCCTTTTTCCTCCAAACATAATGATGGTCATTATGGCCAAACAGTTGTATTTTTGTTTCATCAGACCAGAGGACATTTCTCCAAAAAGTACAGTCTTTGTCCCCATGTGCAGTTGGAAACCATAGTCTGGCTTTTTTTATGGAGGTTTTGGAGCAGTGGCTTCTTCCTTGCTGAGCGCCCTTTCGGGTTATGTTGATATATGACTCGTTTTACTTTGGATATAGATACTTTTGTACCTGCACTTTTTGCACCAAAGTATGTTCATCTCTAAGAGACAGAACGGGTCTCCTTCCTGATAGGTATGATTGCTGCGTGGTCCCATGGTGTTTATACTTGCATACTATTGTTTGTACAGATGAATGTGGTACCTTCAGGCGTTTGGAAATTGCTCTCAAGGATGAACCACACAAAATCTTGGCTGATTTCTTTTGATTTTCCCATGATGTCAAGCAAAGAGGCACTGAGTTTGATGGTAGGCCTTGAAATACATCCACAGGTACGCCTCCAATTGACTCAGATGATGTCAATTAGCTTATCAGAAGCTTCTAAAGCCATGACATAATTTTCTGGAATTTTCCAAGCTGTTTAAAGGCATATTCAACTTAGTGTATGTAAACTTCTGACCCACTGGAATTGTGATACAGTGAATTATAAGTGAAATAATCTGTCTGTAAACAATTGTTTGAAAAATTACTTGTGTCAAGCAGATGTCCTAACCAACTTGCCAAAATTATAGTTTGTTAACAAGAAATTAGTCCCTACAGATCCGGAAGACTCATGAAGTGATGCTCAATTGGCCCAGCGTCCTCCGGGTTAGTGGAGGGTTTGGCTGGCCGGGATGTCCTTGTCCCATCACGCTCTAGCGACTCCTGTGGCGGACCGGGGCTCATGTGCTGACACGGTCACCAGTTGTACTGTGTTTCCTCTGACACGTTGGTGCAGCTAGCAGTGCGCCTTGGCAGGGTTGTGTTTTGGAGGACCACAGCTCTCGACCTTCATCTCTCCTGAGTCCGTATGGGAGTTGCAGTCATGGGAGAAGACTGTAACTACCATTTTGGGGAGAAAAATGAGTGTAAAAAAATTATAAAGTGACAGGGTTGACAATGTCATCTTAACTTATTTTTTCTTATTTTAATGGAAACACAAATTTTGGAACATGGTTTAGTTTAGGTACAGCATAGAGGTATGTGATTCAACTGTTAAATTGAGAGTTTTATCAAAATGTACACACCTAACATGCTGACCAGACTGGCTCCGCGCATGCGTCTGCGCGTAGCATTGTGCAGATTTAGATTTTGTCTATCCCTACCAGACATGTTCATGACACGAAAGTTAAAATACCAAAACCAACTGTGAACCATCTGTATTCATTTGGAGACAGGTTGAAACACACATGAAACATTCATGGACATTTAGTTAGCTTGCTGCTGCTAGCTAATTTGTCCTGGAAAATTAACATTGGGTTGTTATTTTATCTGAAATAGATGTGGTCCTTTTTTAGCTGTCGAATTTCTGTCCAATTTTTATCCATTTTGAGTCGTACAACATTGTGTTTTCCTACTCCGACAATAAATCAACAGATGAAAAGGGGAAACATAGTTAGTTTTTAATTTTCTTTGATAAATGTCTCTCCCCGTTCATCTTTCTTCTTCTTTTTCTGTGGAATTTATATGGCGGTAGGCAACCAATTTTAAGGTGCATTTCCGCTGCCATCTGGACTAGAGTGTGGACCTCAGTCACCCACGTGGGTATATGCTCTTAAAAGCTAATGAGTAGATGGGAGAGGTGGGACGTGCAGCGCGTCAAGTGTGTAAAATAGAACCAAGCTCTATTTTAGCGCCTGGCTACGCAGACGCCTGTTGACATGCAAGTCGTGACTTGCGACATAAGCCTAGTTTCCTGAAACGGGTCACATATGCTGAGCACTTGTTGGCTGCTTTTATTTCATTCTGCGGTCCAACTCATCCCAAACCATCTCAATTGGGTTGAGGTCGGGTGATCGTGGAAGCCAGGTCATCTGATGTAGCACTACATCACTCTCCTTCTTGGTCAAATAGCCCTTACACAGCCTGGAGGTATGGGTCCAGCCTGGAGGTGTGTGATTCACGCAGTCTCCTCTGAACAGTTGATGTTGAGATGTGTCTGTTACTTGAACTCCGTGAAGCATTTATTTGGGCTGCAATCTGAGGTGCAGTTAAATCTAATGAACTTATCCTCTGCAGCAGAGGTATCTCTGGGTCTTTCTTTTCTTTTCCTTCTTCCTGTCCTCTTGAGAGCCAATTTCATCATTGCGCTTGATGGTTTTTGAAAATCTTGACATTTTCCTTATTGACTGACCTTCATGTCTTAAAGTATTGATGGACTAACGTTTATCTTTGCTTATTTGAGCTGTTAATATGCCATATTATCGACTTGGTCTTGACAATCTTCTGTATACCACCCCTAACTTGTCACAACACAACTGATTGGCTCAAACACATTAACAGGCTGGCTACACCGCTCGTGTCGCATGTGTGAGCGTTGCAAATGTAAATGTAGAAATCTATGTTGTTAAATTATTGCACCCACACTGCTCGCGCGTGCCAACGAGCATCTGCGCTGCCAAGGGCTAAAATAGAAATCAGTTCTAAATCTGACGCAGATTGTGCTGCAAGTCCTGCCTCTCCCATCTCCTCATTGGTTTATAGAAGCAGGTACCCACGTGCCATCTCCTCATTGGTTATACCCACGTGGGTGACTGAAAGACAAACGAGGTCGGTGGCGGTAATGCATCTAATTTATGAAAGTTGCCAATCGGGATATAAAGTCCAGAGAAGAAAAAGCCTGGAAGGAGGAGAGATGACTAGAAACGATTCGATTGACCGTTTTATGTGTGGATTAATTGTCTGAGTAGAGGACCTTGTGCATTTCAGGTAAAATAACAACTCAATGTTTTATATCCCAGGACAAGCTAGCAGCAGCAAGCTATCTAAATAGGACAAATTAGCTAGCAAGTGCAAGCTAGCTAGCTAAATTGCCATACATGTTTAATGCTTTTCAACCTGTCCCCAAATTAATGTAATTGGTTCAGAGTTTGTTTTGATATTTTAACCTGCGTGTCGTGATCTCGTTTGGTGTGGGGGGACAAAATAAATGTATGCACGATGTGGCGCACGCACGCAGCCGGTTTGGGTTCCGTGTAAGAAGGAAAGAAATTCCACAAATTGACTTTTAACAAGGCACACCTGTTAATTTAAAAGTCGTTCCAAGTGACAACCTCAGGAAGCTGGTTAAGAGAATGCCAAGAGTGTGCAAAGCTCTCATCAAGGCAATGGAGGGCTACTTTGAAGAATCTCAAATATAAAATAGATTTTGATTTGTTTAACACTTTTCTGGGTACTACATGATTCCATATGTGCTATTTCATAGTTTTGATGTCTTCACTATCATTCTATAATCTAGAAAATAGTACAAATAAAGACCCTTGAATGAGTAGGCGTGTCCAAACTTTTGACTGGTACTGTATGTGTACATTTATTTTGCAACGCTCGCGCACGCAACGCGAAATGTCTAATCAGCATGTAATGTCTGAGAGACATAAAAGGCACTCTATTCGTGGAATGACCCAACTGTCCGTCGCCAGGCCTGTACGCACGTCACTGCATGCCTAGCTTCCAACCTAACAAACATGTAGGCTGACTTGGCAGCCAGACTGGGGTAGTACAAGACTCCAATGTCATACTGGAAAATGTAACAGGACCCACACAGCTGTCTAGTGGGGAGAAGTGCTCCCAATGTCCATCTCCCAACATTTGACCTTGTAGTATTTACCTCAGAAACAGACAGAATTCACACATCGGGAGGTCAGACCCTGTTCTGTTCTCAGCCTCCTCAGGCTTTCTGTATCTGTCTGTCTGTCAGTTTTATTTTCATGCACATGCTGTTCCTGCTGTAATCCGAAGGGGAGAAAAGCTCATTGTTGTGCGTCTGCTATTGTTTTAGCCCGTCTGGTGTGCTACAAACAAGTAAGAAAATAATTTGGTGAGCTTACTTCACATCCGTGACAAATGACCACCATTTTCACGCTCCACGGAATAAAGAGGGACCTTGACCAAATGCTGCCCTTCATGCACTGACAGCAAACTACAGTGCCTTCAGAAAGTATTCATACCCTTTGGCTTATTCCACATTTTGTTGTGTTACAGCCTGGATTCAAAATGGACTACTTGTTTTTCTCAAACATCTACACACAATACCCCGTAATGTTAGCAAATGTATTGAAAATGAAATACAGAAATACACATTTACGTAAGTATTCACACCATTGAGTCAATACATGTCAAGACACCTTTGGCAGTGATTACAGCTGTGAGTCTTTCTGGGTAAGTCTTTCAGAGCTTTGCACACCTGGATTGTACAATATTTGCACGTTATTATTTTTTTAATTCTTCAAGCTTTGTCAAGTTAGTTGTTGATCATTGCTAGACAGCTATAGATTTTCAAGACGATTTAAGTGAAAACTGTAACTAGGCCATTCAGGAACATTCAATGTTGTCTTGGAAGTCTTGTGTTTTTGGGTCACTGTCCTGCTGAAAGGTGAATTTGTCTCCCGGTGTCTGTTGGAAAGCAGACTGAACCAGGTTTTCCTCTAGGAATTTTTCTGTGCTATTCTGTTTTTTTTAATCCAAAAAACTCCCTAGTCCTTGACGATGACAAGCATACCCATAAAATGATGCAGCCACCACTATGCTTGAAAATATGGAGAGTGGTACTCAGTGACGTATTGTATCGGGATTTGCCCCAAACATAACACTTAGTATTCAGGACATAAAATTAATTTCTTTGTCACATTTTTAGCAGTATTACTTTAGTGCCTTGTTGCAAACAGGATTCATATTTTGGATTATGTTTGTGCTGTACAGGCTTCCTTGTTTTCAGTCTGTCAATTAAGTTAGTATTGTGGAGTAACTACAATGTTATTGATCCATCCTCAGTTTTCTCCTATTACAGCCATTAAACTCTGTAACTGTTTTAAAGTCACCATTGTCCTCGTGATGAAATCTCTGAGCGGTTTCCTTCCTCTCCGGCAACTGAGTTAGGAAGGATGATTGTGTCTTTGTAGTGACTGGGTGTATTGATACACCATTCAAAGTGTAACCAATAACTTCCCCATGCTTAAAGTGATATTCAATGTCTGCTTCTTTTACCCATCTACCAATAGGTGCCCTTATTTGTGAGGCCTTGGAAAACCTCCCTGGTCTTTGTGGTTGAATCTGTGTTTGAAATTCACTGCTTGACTGTGGGACCATACAGATAATTGTTGGGATAGAGATGAGATAGTAATTAAAAAATCATGTCAGAACACTATAATTGCACACAGAGTGAGTCCATGCAACTTATTATGTGACTTGTTAAGCACATATTTACTCCTGAACTTATTTAGCTTTGCCATAACAAAGGGGTTGAATACTTGTTGACTCAAGAAATGTCAGCTTTTATCTTTAATTCTTTTGTAAAAATTTCAAAAAGCATATTCCACTTTGACATTATGGGGTATTGTGTGTAGGCTGTAACAATCCTGGCTGATACACAGCAAAATGTGGAAAAAGTCAAGGGGTATGAATACTTTCTGAACACAACTCACCCTGTCAATATCAGCCAAATCCTAGACGTTACCGTAAAGCATTCTTATCGATGTCACATATGCTACTCCATCCTCGTCAGTCAGTCAGAGAGCACGTGTAGACAACGGCTGATGAAATTTGGCTGTCAGCTGCTAGCCAGGGCTCCTGCCAACCCAATCCACACATTAATAGCCCTGGTAGATAGAACCTCCTGTGCAACTCAATTTCCAGGCCTGAGCAGCTTGGCACAGTGGCCTTTTAGGGACACATTCCTGTATGTCTCAGTTAGGCAAGATAGGAGGTATTTGGCTTTTATAGGGCTATTGTGTTGCTCTTACTGGATAATATAGTGTGTAGTGAGTGACTGCTGTACAGATAGAATTCCTTCCTCTTCAGCCAGTCCTCCAGCTGTCCAGTGGATAAAATAGCTGGGACAGATTGCTACCGTTTGTCTTTCCCCACTCTGAAATGTACAGTACAGTTGCAAGGAGCACCGAGTTGTTTTGTAACGCTGCTCTGCATCTGATCCTGCTGGAAGATTTGGAAATAAGCTCAACATGGCCGCCAAGAGTTTGGCACAGAGCTGAGGTGTAGCTTAAGGACATTGTTGTTACCAAGTGCTGCTTGGAGCAACAGGGAGAGAGAGAGAGGGAAAGAGAGGGGGGGGGGGGGGGGGGGGGGGGTGTCAGAGGGGGAAAGAAAGGCTGCCACTGGTTCAACTCTAAACATTTCTGGCATTACGGGACAGTGTGACCTGACGTTCCCATGTACTCTCAGCGTCACTATCTATGCCATATCTACACACTGGCCCATTCAGGGCAGCAGAATACCAACTGAACTGAATATCCACCTATATCTGCACCGGTGTGGACACATCCTAAGTAAGCCCAGGAAAGACTACAGACCATTATTCTGTATTTAGGTTATTACTCGGGTCCCAAGTTTAAAAATATGTTTATTTTTTATTTTTACACCTGTGTTGGAGTTATGGGGTGAAGGTACAGAGTTACAGTTCATGTGTTTGCTTTGTTCATGACCTCTCTCTGACCTCTCTCTGACCTCTCTCTGACGTATTATAATGTTACAGTGGTTATCAGTATGACACTGGACCTGCTGTCAAGTCATGAGACAAAGTCTAGTGGACGAGTTTATGTAATGTTTGGGGTTTAATGTTTCATTTCTCAATGCCTCTATGCACCAGCGGCAGACTGTACATAACAATTGGCCGGAAGGAGAGGCAATGGGCAGGAGACCTGTACACATTGGACTCCCAACGCTGAAGGCTACATCCCATATCCCCGAAAACATACCCGCCCCCCCCCCCCCCGAAAACTTACTAACCCTCTGGTTTACCTATTTCCAAGAAACTTGTCCCGTCACTGAAGGCAAATCCATAACCCAGAATGCCTTAGCAGTCGTCACGAGTTATAAAATGTGTGAACTACAGTAAAATAAATGTTTAAATCCCAATGTTCCGGTGCTCAATCCCTAGTCCCCGTACTCCATAGTAGTTGCCATGCGTGATTACCACGTGATCCCAGATGCCAGCGCACATGTAGGGAGATATGGAGTCAATTTGGTAAACTCTGGAAAAGTTGTATATAAAGGTTTCTTTTCACACATTTTTCTATTCCGGATTATAGATTTGGGCAATTGCGCCTAAACTAAAATGTTTCCTTAAAATGTATGCCAAACGGAAGAAAACATTGATTTCAAAGTTTAACAAACCATACAACTACATGCACAATGACTACTTTTAACAATTTACACTGAACATTTTACAAAAACACATTTACTGGAAGAACTATGCAGATGCAAAGTTTGGTAACAGCATTTTGTAACAGTGAAATCAGTAACAGTGAAGTCTCCCTACCCTAAATGCATAATTATGGATATGAATGTCATTCTCTTCATGGTGATGTATCCTAAATAATCTACACACTGGCTATTATTCTAATGAGTTCTGCCCCCAAACAAGACCAAATTTGGTTGGTCTGGACTAGACCAAATCTGAACAAATCATAGCTATGTTTTACAAGTTTGGACATCAAAGTAGAGCCCAGTAGAGTACATAATGTACAGCCCAGTAGAGTATAGTAGAGTACAGTACAGCCCAATGAGAGTACAGCCCAGTAGAGTACAGTACAGCCCAATAGAGTACACTAGAGTACAGTACAGCCCAATAGAGTACAGTACAGCCCAGTAGAGTACAGCACAGAACAGTAGAGTACAGTACAGCCCAATAGAGTACAGCCCAGTAGAGTACAGTACAGCCCAATAGAGTACACTAGAGTACAGTACAGCCCAATAGAGTACAGTACAGCCCAGTAGAGTACAGCACAGAACAGTAGAGTACAGTACAGCCCAGTAGAGTAGAGTACACCCCAATAGAATACAGCACAGAACAGTAGAGTACAGTAAAGTACAGAACAGTAGAGTAAAGTACAGAACAGTAGAGTAGAGTACACCCCAATAGAGTACAGCACAGAACAGTAGAGAACAGTAAAGTACAGAACAGTAGAGTACAGTACAGAACAGTAGAGTAAAGTACAGCCCAGTACAGCACAGTAGAGTACAGTAGAGAACAGTAGAGTACAGCCCAGTAGAGTACAGTAGAGAACAGTAGAGTACAGTAGAGCCCAATAGAGTACAGCACAGAACAGTAGAGTACAGTAAAGTACAGCCCAGTAGAGTACAGCACAGAACAGTAAAGTACAGAACAGTAGAGTAAAGTACAGCCCAGTAGAGTACAGTACAGAGCAATAGAGTACAGTAAAGTATAGCCCAGTACAGCACAGTAGAGTACAGTAGAGAAAAGTACAGTAAAGTACAGCCCAGTAGAGTACAGTAAAGTACAGCCCAGTACAGCACAGTAGAGTACAGTAGAGAAAAGTACAGTGAAGTACAGCCCAGGACAGCACAGTAGAGTACAGTAGAGAACAGTAGAATACAGTAGAGAACAGTAGAGTACAGTAGAGCCCAATAGAGTACAGCACAGAACAGTAGAGTACAGTAAAGTACAGCCCAGTAGAGTACAGCACAGAACAGTAAAGTACAGAACAGTAGAGTAAAGTACAGCCCAGTAGAGTACAGTACAGACCAATAGAGTACAGTAAAGTACAGCCCAGTACAGCACATTAGAGTACAGTAGAGAAGAGTAGAGTACAGTACAGCCCAGTAGAGTACAGCACAGAACAGTAAAGTACAGCCCAGTAGAGTACAGCCCAGTAGAGTACAGCCCAGTAGAGTACAGCACAGAACAGTAGAGTACAGCCCAGTAGAGTACAGCACATAACAATAGAGTACAGTAAAGCCCAGTAGAGTACAGTATAGTAAAGTACTCCCCAATAGAGTACAGCACAGAACAGTAAAGTACAGCCCAGTAGAGTACAGCACAGAACAGTAGAGTACAGCCCAGGAGAGTACAGCACAGAACAGTAGAGTACAGTACAGCCCAGTAGAGTACAGTATAGTAAAGTACAGCCCAATAGAGTACAGCACATAACAGTAGAGAACTGTGCAGCCCAGTAGAGCACAATTAGAGTACAGTAGAGTAAAGTACAGCCCAATAGAGTACAGCACAGAACAGTATATTAAAGTACAGAACAGTAGAGTACAGAACAGTAGAGTACAGAACAGTAGAGTACAGTACAGAACAGTAGAGTAAAGTAAAGCCCAGTAGAGTAGAGTACAGTAAAGTACAGCCCAGTAGAGTACAGAACAGTAAAGTACAGCCCAGGAGAGTACAGCCCAGTAGAGTACAGTAAAGTACAGCCCAGTAGAGTACATCACAGAAAAGTAGAGTACATTAGAGTTGGGGACAGCCCAGGAGAGTACAGCCCAGTAGAGTACAGCACAGAAAAGTAGAGTACATTAGAGTAAAGGACAGCCCAGGAGAGTACAGCCCAGTAGAGTACCGTAGAGTACAGCACAGAAGAGTAGAGTACATTAGAGTAAAGTACAGCCCAGGAGAGTACAGCCCAGTAGAGTACCGTAGAGTACAGCACAGAAGAGTAGAGTACAGTACACTTAGAAAAAGCGCTCTTTGGGTTTTATATGAAACCTTTTGGTTCTTTGGACGAGATTGTACAACCATTTATTAAAAAAGCTTCTATATACACTGAGTGTAGAAAACATTAGGAACACCTTCCTAATATTGAGTTGCACCTCCTTTTGCCCTAAGGACAGCCTCAATTCGGGGCGGAAGGTAGCCTAGTGGTTAGAGCGTTGGACTAGTAACCAAAAGGTTGCAAGATCAAATCCCTGAGCTGACAAGGTAAAAATATGTCATTCTGCCCCTGAACAAGGCAGTTAACCCACTGTTCCTAGGATGTAATTGAAAATAAGAATTTGTTCTTAACTGACTTGCCTAGTAAAATAAAAAAAATTGTTGGAGGTGTGGACTCTACAAAGTGTTGCACAGGAATGCTGGCCCATGCTGACTCCAATGCATCCCACAGTTGTCTGAATGTCTTTTAGGTGGTGGACCATTCTTGATACATACGGGGAACTGTTGAGCGTGAAAAACCCATCAGCATTGCAGTTCTTGACACAAACCGGTTGCGCCTGGCACCTACTACCATACCCCGTTGAAAGGCACTTCAGTCTTTTGTCTTGCCCATTGACCCTCTGAGGGGCTCACATACACAATCCATGTCTCAGATGTCTCAAGGCTTAACCTGTGACATCAATAAGGGATCATACTGTAGCTTTCACCTGGTCAGTCTGTGTCATGGAAAGAGCAGGTGTTTCTAATGTGTTGTACACTCAGTGTATATACCCAGTGAGGGTTCTATGCCTACCCCAGAGTGTAATTGGGTTTTAGATAACAGCTAAAAGCTAATCCAGTCACATCAAACTCTGAAATGACAGCTAACATTCCCTTTTCATTTATTTCACAACATTTTTTCCATGGAGAAAAGGCAAACACAAAGCAGACTCAACTCTTTGGTCCTTTTAAAAACTTGCTGTATGTAAAATATGGTGTGCTATAATATTGTGTTCTATAGTTTGGAAAATAAATAAATGTGACTATGGATGACAACATAATGATGTTTGCTCCCAACACTATGGCAGTTTTCCTAAAGAAGTTCAATCTGGTTTGTGTTTGGTTTCCTTGCCACTCTACTAACGAGTATCGCGATACTGGTATCGTCCCGGACCGAATAATAACGCTGATTTAAGCAATTGGTTGAGTTGGCTTTTCTACAGTGTATGTACACTTACCCCAGCAGATTGATTTACTCTGTAAATGGAGTAAAGTGACTGAGATGGTGACAGACAGTGGAGCCCTAGTGACCTAGCAGCAGTGCAGTAGAACTGGGACATATGTCTACTGCCTCCATTCATCTCAACCCATAGAGTAGGCCTAAAGGAGCATTAGAGTAGGCCTAAAGGAGCCTTAGAGTAGGCCTGAAGGAGCATTAGAGTAGGCCTAAAGGAGCATTAGAGTAGGCCTGAATGAGCATTAGAGTAGGCCTAAAGGAGCATTAGAGTAGGCCTAAAGGAGCATTAGAGTAGGCCTAAAGGAGCATTAGAGTAGGCCTAAAGGAGCATTAGAGTAGGCCTAAAGGAGCATTAGAGTAGGCCTGAAGGAGCATTAGAGTAGGCCTAAAGGAGCATTAGAGTAGGCCTAAAGGAGCATTAGAGTAGGCCTAAAGGAGCATTAGAGTAGGCCTAAAGGAGCATTAGAGTAGGCCTAAAGGAGCATTAGAGTAGGCCTAAAGGAGCATTAGAGTAGGCCTAAAGGAGCATTAGAGTAGGCCTAAAGGAGCATTAGAGTAGGCCTAAAGGAGCATTAGAGTAGGCCTAAAGGAGCATTAGAGTAGGCCTAAAGGAGCATTAGAGTAGGCCTAAAGGAGCATTGAGTTCATGTTGACATTTAATAACGTGGCCTTGACATGAGTTAGGTAAACGACCCATTAGTATTGTAGTTTTGAACCTTCAGATATCACATCACATGGGTGACCCCATCATAAACCTACTAAACTCCTGCTGAAAAATCCCCCAGTCAGTGCAGTGTCTATCATCCCACCCAGTACACTGCACTTTGACCGGTCTCCTTAGAGATGATTGGGTGCTTTTGGTGGCTGGCGTATCAGTGGGCTCAGATAAGGGCCACTCTCCTGTTTGTTCATTGGGCACGGTCAGACGCCGAGCCGCTGCTACTCTCTGTTGTTATCATCTATGCATAGTCACTTTAAAAACTCTACCTACATGTACATATTACCTCAACTAACTGGTGCCCCCGCACATTGACTCTGTACCGGTACCCCCCTGTATATAGCCACGCTATTGTTATTTTACTGCTGTCTTTAATCACTTGTTACTTTTCTTATTCTTATCCGTATTTTTTGAAAGTGCGTTGTTGGTTAGGGGCTCGTACGTAAGCAATTCCCTGTTGTATTCAGCGCATGTGACTAATAAAATTTGATTTGAAAAAGGAAACACTGCAAACACAGGTTGCGTTTGAAATCCCCCCCTATTCTCTACATAGTGCACTACTTTTGACCAGAGCCCTATGCGGGCCCTGGTCAAAATGACTACACTATATAGCATTTTTTGTCGCCTTTTGCGACCCTTTGACTTGGCTCTACGAGTTACATTTTTTTTACTGGTCTCATCGTTGCGAGCTGCACGTCCTACATGGTCACCTCACTCAAAACGCCCTAAAACCACGATTTGGTCAAACAGTAAAGTACAGTATCCTCATGATTCCTGTAATGAAAGTGTCTGCCTTCCCCTGTGCCTCTTTCAGTTGGGCCTACTGCTGTGTCAAACGAGCCACACTGTCTCCAGATTCCTGGGGAAAAAGTGTTTTGATTTAGTATATCATTTAAAAATCCAGTTGGGGGGGGGGAAACACATCTACCCTGTTGTCACAGTTAGAGAGAAGGTTCTCGGGTTTCTGAATGTATACTTTTTATTTCTCAACTCAAATGTTTACAACCAAGATATTTTTTATGGCTTTGAAATACGAAGTGTGCAAAATGCACATTGGCCATTGCAATTGCATAGGTCTCATTGGGCGCCAGGCTAAAAACGGCAACTTTTGTTTGGCATTAAATGTACGGTTAGATCAGCAGTTCCCAAACTAGGGGTCGACTGAAATGAACATGGGGTCGCAGGAAACTTTCCAGAATCCTGGTAAAATAAATAAATGATAAAATCTTCTGTGTCTCTCAATCATTGTAACCTTAATCTAAACGAAAATGATTAAAATCTAAAAGTTAAAGTTCAACCAGAGAGTGCCCTTAGTTCGTGGGAAGAGGCCGCACTTGACCGTTACACTTGAATCATTCCCGCGGTGAATGGCTAAGCCCGCTATGCTATGAAACCACACACTATTGCATGGGCTTTGATAATACCGGCCACAACTGATATGGTGAAAACAATGTGTGGGGAGGCAGAGGCACAGAAACTCACATCAATGCCTTTGTCAGATAACACTGTGAAACTAATAATTAATGCTATTGCTAGCTATCAAGAGCAAACTGACTCAAAAACTCCCCACCTTATGCTCTCCAAATGGACGTTAGCTGTGAGGGCCAAGATGCATTGACTTTTGTTCGCTATTCACGGTGACATATTGTTCTGTCTCACAATTCCAGAGCATGAAACGGCACAGGGGATGTTCAGTGTTCTGCGTGGCTATACAGTTGAAGTCGGAAGTTTACATTCACTTAGGTTGGAGTCATTAAAACTCGTTTTTCAACCACTCCACAAATGTCTTGTTAACCAACTATAGTCTTGGCAAGTTGGTTAGGACATCTGCTTTGTGCATGACACAAGTCATTGTCCCAACAATTGTTTACAGACAGATTATTTCACGTATAACTCACTGTATCACAATTCCAGTGGGTCAGAAGTTTACATACACTAAGTTGACTGTTTAAAGGCATTTAAACAGCTTTTCAGAAAATGATGTCATGGCTTTAGAAGCTTCTGATAGGCTAATTGACATAATTTGAGTCAATTGGAGGTGTACCTGTGGATTAATTTCAAGGACTACCTTCAAACTCAGTGCCTCTTTGCTTGACATCATGGGAAAATCAAAAGAAATCAGCCAAGACCACAGAAAAAAATTGTAGACCTCCACAAGTCTGGTTCATCCTTGGGAGCAATTTCCAAATGTCTGAAGGTACCACATTCATCTGTACAAACAATAGTACGAAAGTATAAACACCATGGGATCACACAACTGTCATACCGCTCAGGAAGGAGACGCGTTCTGTCTCCTAGAGATGAACGTACTTTGGTGCTAAAAGTGCAAATCAATCCCGGAACAACAGCAAAGGACCTTGTGACGATGCTGGAGGAAACAGATACAAAAGTATTTATATCCACAGTAAAACAAGTACTATATCGACATAACCTGAAAGGCCGCTCAGCAAGGAAGAAGCCACTGCTCCAAACCGCCATAAAAAAGCCAGACTATGGTTTGCAACAAATATCGTACTTTTGGAGAAATGTCCTCTGGTCTGATGAAACAGAAATATAACTTTTTGGCCATATTGACCATCGTTATGTTTGGAGGGAAAAGGGGGTGGCTTGCAAGCCAAAGAACATCATCCCAACCATGAAGCACAGGGGTGGCAGCATCATGTTGTGGGGTTGTTTTGCTGCAGGAGGGACTGGTGCACTTCCCAAAATAGATGGCTCATGAGGATGAGACAATTAGGTGTATATATTGACGCAACATCTCAAGAGATCAGTCAGGAAGTTAAAGTTTGGTCGCAAATGGGTCTTCCAAATGGACAATGACCCCAAACATGCTTCCAAAGTTGTGGCAAAATGGCTTAAAGACAACAAAGTCAAGGTATTGGAGTGGCCATCACAAAGCCCTGACCTCAATCCTCACATTTGTGAGCAGAACTGAAAAAGTGTGTGTGTGCAAGGAGGCCTACAAACCTGACCCAGTTACACCAACTCTGTCAGGAGGAATGGGCCAAAATTCACCCAACTTATTGTGGGAAGATTGTGGAAAGCTACCCAAAACGGTTGACCCAAGTTCAACAATTTAAAGGTAATGCTACCAAATACTAATTGAGTGTATGCGAACTTCTGACCCACTGGGAATGTGATGGAAGAATAAGAATAATCAATTAATCTCTCTTCTATTAATCTGACATTTCACATTCCTAAAATAAAGTGGTGATCCTAACTGACCTAAGACAGGGCATTCTTCCTAGGATCAAAGGTCAGGATTTGTGAAAAACTGATTTTAAATGTATTTGGCAAAGGTGTATGTACATTTCCAACTTCAACTGTAACTATTCAGACCCTTTGCAATGAGGCTCAAAATGGAGCTCAGGTGCATCTAGTCTCCATTGATCATCCTTGAGATGTTTCTACATCTTGATTGGAGTCTACCTGTGGTAAATTCAATTGATTGGACATGATTTGGAAAGACACCAACCTGTCTATATAAGGTCCCACAGTTGACCATGCATGTCAGAGCAAAAACCAAGCCATGAGGTCGAAGGAATTGTCCGTAGAGCTCCGAGACAGGATTTTGTTGAGGCACAGATCTGGGGAAGTGTACCAAAAAATGTCTGCAGCATTGAAGGTCCCCAAGAACCACTGACATACTATTATATTCAGTTCATAACAGTTTTCTTTCTCTTTCTGTCGTCTGGTGGTCAAAGCAAGAATATGAAAAGTCTGGACATATATATCTCTCTCTCTCTCTCTCTCTCTCTCTCTCTCTCTCTCTCTCTCTCTCTCTCTCTCTCTCTCTCTCTCTCTCTCTCTCTCTCTCTCTCTCTCTCTCTCTCTCTCTCTCTCTCTCTCTCTCTCTCTCTCTCTCTCTCTCTCTCATTAATGCCACCTCTCCTAGCTCTTACTGACACCTACCCATGAGCCCCCTCTCTTTCCATTTACTGTAACCAGCATCCTCACCCACTGAGCGCCGATCAACACTGGACATCCATGGATGTTGAAAAGTGGTCAGTCCCCCCTGGCCTTGAGAATAAGACCAGCATGATTTGATAAGCAGTTGTCTACCACGGAATTGTGATGAAACTATTTATTTTAGTTTTATATTCAGCAATATTACTGCGTGCCCAGTTGTGTTCTACCTGCAGCAAACAAGCCTGTACACACCTCTGTGTTAGTCTGCTGCCAGGTTTGTAAAACAGTTGGTCTACTGTTTTCTTTCCTCCTTTTGGGGAAGCTAAACCATGGGCTGTCTTAGTCCTAGATCAGTATTGGCTCAGACTGGTTAACTATTTCAGCACATGGGTACATCCTGGTCACCTTTAATGGAACGTAGCAACACACTCTTAGAATACAAACGGCTAGGGTTTAGGGTTCTACCGGAAACCAAAAAGGGTTCTACCTGGAATCAAAGAGTGTACTCCTATGGTGACAACCAAATAACCCTTTTGGCTAATGTAGCTACCCTCTGTGTGTTCTATATATAGCATGTGCAGTGCCTTGCAAAAGTATTCATCCCCCTTGGAGTTTTTCCTATTTTGTTGCATTACAACCTGTAATTTAAATTGTTTTTTAAATTTGGATTTCATGTAATGGACATACACAAAATAGTCCAAATTGGTGAAGTGAAATGAAAAGAATTTCAAACGGAAAGTGGTGCGTGCATATGTTTTCACCCCCTTTGCTATGAAGCCCCTAAATCAGATCTGGTGCAACCAATTACCTTCATAAGTCACAGAATTAGTTAGATTGCACACAGGTGGACTTTATTTAAGTGTCATATGATCTCAGTATATTCTGAAAGGCCCCAGAGTCTGCAGCACCACCAAGCAAGCGTTGGTTAGGGACAACGTTGAGACGAAGTACAGATCAGGGTTGGGTTATAAAAAAAGATCAGAAACTTTGAACATCCCACGGAGCACCATTAATCCATCATTAAAAAAATGGAAAGAATATGGCACCACAACAAACCTGCCAAGAGAGGACTGCCCACCAACACTCATGGACCAGGCAAGGAGGCCATTAATCAGAGAGGCAACAAAGAGACCAAAGATAACCCTGAAGGAGCTGCAAAGCTCCACAGCGGAGATTGGAGTATCTGTCCATAGGACCACTTTAAGCCATACACTCCACAGAGCTGGGCTCTCAAAAAAAAGCCATTGCTTAAAGAAAAAATAAGCAAGCACGTTTGGTGTTCGCCAAATGGCATGTGGGAGACTCCCCAAACATATGGAAGAAGGTACTCTGGTCAGATGAGACTAAAATTGAGCTTTTTGGCCATCAAGGAAAATGCAATGTCTGGTCGCAGTCCCAACACCTTCCATCACCCCGAGAATTACCATCCCCACAGTGAAGCATGGTGGTGACAGCATCATGCTGTGGGGATGTTTTTCATCGGCAGGGACTGGGAAACTGGTCAGAATTGAAGGAAGAAAGAAAATGGCGCTAAATACAGGGAAATTCTTGAGGGAATCCTGTTTGTCTTCTAGAGATTTCAGACTGGGACAGAGGTTTACCTTCCAGCAGGACAATGACCCTAAGCATACGGCTAAAGCAATCCTCGAGTGGTTTAAGGGGAAACATTTAAATGTCTTGTAATGACCTAGTCAAAGCCCAGACCTCAATCCAATATAGAATCTGTGGTATAACTTATAGATTGCCGTACATCAGCGGAACCCATCCAACTTGAAGGAGCTGGAGCAGTTTTACCTTGAAGAATGGGGCAAAAATCCCAGTGGCTAGATGTGCCAAGAGACATACCCCAAGAGACTTTCAGCTGTAATTGCTGCAAAAGGTGGCTCTACAAAGTATTGACTTTGGGGGAGGTGAATAGTTATGCACGCTTAAGTTTTCCGTTTTTTTGTCTTATTTCTTGTTTGTTTCACAATATAAAAATATTTTGCGCCTTCAAAGTAGTAGGCAAGTTGTGTACAGTGCCTTGCGAAAGTATTCGGCCCCCTTGAACTTTGCGACCTTATGCCACATTTCAGGCTTCAAACATAAAGATATAAAACTGTATTTTTTTGTGAAGAATCAACAACAAGTGGGACACAATCATGAAGTGGAACGACATTTATTGGATATTTCAAACTTTTTTAACAAATCAAAAACTGAAAAATTGGGCGTGCAAAATTATTCAGCCCCTTTACTTTCAGTGCAGCAAACTCTCTCCAGAAGTTCAGTGAGGATCTCTGAATGATCCAATGTTGACCTAAATGACTAATGATGATAAATACAATCCACCTGTGTGTAATCAAGTCTCCGTATAAATGCACCTGCACTGTGATAGTCTCAGAGGTCCGTTAAAAGCGCAGAGAGCATCATGAAGAACAAGGAACACACCAGGCAGGTCCGAGATACTGTTGTGAAGAAGTTTAAAGCCGGATTTGGATACAAAAAGATTTCCCAAGCTTTAAACATCCCAAGGAGCACTGTGCAAGCGATAATATTGAAATGGAAGGAGTATCAGACCACTGCAAATCTACCAAGACCTGGCCGTCCCTCTAAACTTTCAGCTCATACAAGGAGAAGACTGATCAGAGATGCAGCCAAGAGGCCCATGATCACTCTGGATGAACTGCAGAGATCTACAGCTGAGGTGGGAGACTCTGTCCATAGGACAACAATCAGTCGTATATTGCACAAATCTGGCCTTTATGGAAGAGTGGCAAGAAGAAAGCCATTTCTTAAAGATATCCATAAAAAGTGTTGTTTAAAGTTTGCCACAAGCCACCTGGGAGACACACCAAACATGTGGAAGAAGGTGCTCTGGTCAGATGAAACCAAAATTGAACTTTTTGGCAACAATGCAAAATGTTATGTTTGGCGTAAAAGCAACTCAGCTCATCACCCTGAACACACCATCCCCACTGTCAAACATGGTGGTGGCAGCATCATGGTTTGGGCCTGCTTTTCTTCAGCAGGGACAGGGAAGATGGTTAAAATTGATGGATGGAGCCAAATACAGGACCATTCTGGAAGAAAACCTGATGGAGTCTGCAAAAGACCTGACACTGGGACGGAGATTTGTCTTCCAACAAGACAATGATCCAAAACATAAAGCAAAATCTACAATGGAATGGTTCAAAAATAAACATATCCAGGTTTTAGAATGGCCAAGTCAAAATCCAGACCTGAATCCAATCGAGAATCTGTGGAAAGAACTGAAAACTGCTATTCACAAATGCTCTCCATCCAACCTCACTGAGCTCGAGCTGTTTTGCAAGGAGGAATGGGAAAACATTTCAGTCTCTCGATGTGCAAAACTGATAGAGACATACCCCAAGCGACTTACAGCTGTAATCGCAGCAAAAGGTGGCGCTACAAAGTATTAACTTAAGGGGGCTGAATAATTTTGCACGCCCAATTTTTCAGTTTTTGATTTGTTAAAAAAGTTAGAAATATCCAATAAATGTTGTTCCACTTCATGATTGTGTCCCACTTGTTGTTGATTCTTCACAAAAAAATACAGTTTTATATCTTTATGTTTGAAGCCTGAAATGTGGCAAAAGGTCGCAAAGTTCAAGGGGGCTGAATACTTTCGCAAGGCACTGTATATCAAATGATACAAATCTCCCAAAAATCTATTTTAATTCCAGGTTGTAAGGCAACAAAATAGGAAAAATGCCACGGGGGGATGAATACTTTTACAAGCCACTGTATACCATCCTGTATATTTCACCAGCACTCTGCACTATGAGACAGCTGTCAATAATTCAGCTGAACCATAAAAGCTCAGCTTGGCAACAATTATTTTACACAGCTCTGACTAGAAGAACTTGCCTACCTGTCTGCAGTCTGCATGCCTGAGTCATGTTTAGAACTTGCCCCTATAACAGCTCTCCCACAACATGGGGACTGCTTTACAGGCTGTCTCAGGGCTGTGCAGTGGAGACAACGCATAATGCCTGCACATTGATACTAAAGCAGGGGTATTAGACCAACCAGACTGCATGTTGATCTCTGTTTTCTGTTCCTAGTACACCTTTCTCTGTTCCTAGTACACCTTTCTATGTTTTCTATTCCTAGTACACCTTTCTCTGTTTTCTGTTCCTAGCACACCTTTCTCTGTTTTCTGTTCCTAGTACACCTTTCTCTGTTCCTAGTACACATTTCTCAGTTTTCTGTTCCTAGTACACCTTTCTCTGTTCCTAGTACACCTTTCTCTGTTTTCTGTTCCTAGTACACCTCTCTCTGTTCCTAGTACACCTTTCTCTGTTTTCTGTTCCTAGTACACCTTTCTCTGTTCCTAGTACACCTTTCTCTGTTTTCTGTTCCTAGTACACCTTTCTCTGTCCCTAGTACACCTTTCTCTGTTTTCTGTTCCTAGTACACCTTTCTCTGTTTTCTGTTCCTAGTATACCTTTCTCTGTTCCTAGTACACCTTTCTCTGTTTTCTGTTGCTATTACACCTTTCTGAGACTCTTGCAGTGGTAATAGATTACAGTGGTAGTAGATTGTTGTTTTGGAATGTTTTCCCCTCCCGATTTTGGCTATCCCAGTGGCTGATGGGAGAGGTATTTTGTTAGACCAGAGCCCTCCCCCTCACAACCCTAACACACACAAACTTGCATGCACGCACACACACGAATGCAGATGACCTTGCTTGTCCTCGGTGCAGTATGTGCAGTGCCCTCCTCAGCAGGCTTGGTTGACCTCTGGGACAAAGCACTGCTGTTACCGTAGGAACCGCCTGGCGTCCTTTCTCCCTCTTCACCCTCTCTCTCTCTCTCTCTCTCTCTCTCTGTCTCCCTATGTTGATCTGTTTTTCTGTTACTCTCTCTGTCTCCCTATGTTGATCTGTTTTTCTGTTACTCTCTCTGTCTCCCTATGTTGATCTGTTTTTCTGTCACTCTCTCTGTCTCCCTATGTTGATCTGTTTTTCTGTTACTCTCTCTGTCTCCCTATGTTGATCTGTTTTTCTGTTACTCTCTCTGTCTCCCTATGTTGATCTGTTTTTCTGTTACTCTCTCTGTCTCCCTATGTTGATCTGTTTTTCTGTTACTCTCTCTGTCTCCCTATGTTGATCTGTTTTTCTGTTACTCTCTCTGTCTCCCTATGTTGATCTGTTTTTCTGTTACTCTCTCTGTCTCCCTATGTTGATCTGTTTTTCTGTTACTCTCTCTGTCTCCCTATGTTGATCTGTTTTTCTGTTACTCTCTCTGTCTCTCTATGCCTCTCACTGCCTCGCTGTCGCTCTCTGTCTCAATCTCTCCATCCCTCTCTCTCAATGTCTCTATCTGACTCTCTCTCTCATTCTGTTTATCTGACCAGCCCACCCTACCCCCCTCACATCTGTCAGCCTAGGTTAAAGGGATCATCTGCCGTTCAAACAATAACAAAGTGACACCCTGCCAGTGTTTTGGTAAAAAGCTGAGGGATGAGTCTGTAGAAACGTAACCACTCTCAAATTCATAGACTATGGCTATGGATAAAACGACTGACCATCCAGGATATCAAAGTGATATATATTTTTTACCATGTTTTGAGGCTGTACAGTGTTTGTTGACAATGACATTGTTTATAAACAATGGAGTAAAACAGGCTCATGTGTTGGGTTCTAATGGGGTATGACAGTTGAACTAAGCTCATGAAGCATTTATAAGGTATATTCTTGGACTAGGGCATAGTGGAGTAGGGCAGTACTGGAGCACATAGCTGCTGCTGCTGGTGGGGGTCGTGCGGTCATTGAGTGTGTCAGTCATGTCTGTGGAGACTAACCATAAAGGGTGAGCTGTGACCAGGGACCCTGTGTGACAGGTGTCTGTTTACACAATGTCTCTAGTCAGCCATAGTTAGTTAGCCATAGTCAGTCAGCCAGTCAGTCAGTCAGCCAGCCAGTCAGTCAGCACCAGCATTGGTAGTGTCAACTGCTACCTACTGTAACACCAACTCTGTTCATTGTTTATGATCTACATTGGCACAGCAGTGTCTAACCTCAGTACTGTATTTCTTCACTACCTGGCACTGTGGATGTCATGGAAAGGCCCGTGCTGTGATGACATATTAATGAGAGAATTGAATGTCCTGAAACAAGGTGTCCTCTAAATGAAGACCTCTGGGAGCAGGAGGACTATGTTAGTTAATGAGACCAGCTCTATTTCTCCTGGGTTAACCAACACGGTTCGTAATGCCCGCTGCAGAGCCTACTTTGACCTGCAGCTATTATATACCCACAGTATGCGTCAATGAAACGCAATGCATTTCAGTGTTGACTTAGATCTACAGCCGTACACTATGATTCAACAAAATGCTATGTATTTCTCTTATTGGTATATCTGCGACATGGGAATACATTGAGAGGTGTGGGGCTGGAATTCTCTTTGAAGGTGCATGTACTGTTAGACACCATTGACCAGAGCCCAAAATAGACGTGAGTACTGCATGGAGTCTGTTAAGGTTAGACTTCGCCTCAATAGGGTCAAGCCCTGGCTTCAGATGGAGTAGCACCTCCTCCTCCCCCGTGACTGAGGGTAAATTCTACCCAAAACTATTAGGTCTTTATCACCCCTCCAGCCCCTCCCCTCATCCAGCCCAGCCCAGAGTCATACATTCTGCTCCCCCTCCCTCTCCCCCATAACAGTGGGTATGAGGGATCAGGTTGCTGTCTCTAAAATTAGGATCCATTGAGGGACCAGAACTGACCAGGCTGTGTTGTGTCACTAGATATGTGTTGCAGAGCTGAAGGCTCCTCCTACTTGTATGGGTCACGTATGCCCCATACACCATTGTGCCAAATTCATTGTACATCGATTGTGCAAACTGACTGTGTATAGAGCCTGTGATTAGCATGCAGAACAGAGTGTGTTCCATCGTTGTCGTCAGGGCTACACTTCATTAGGAACGCTTGTTAGTGTTCAGACCCTCCATTAACTAACCCACTTTCTCACTCTCCCCTCCTGTCTCTCTAGTCTGATGAGTAATCCCCCCCCTGGTCCTGTCCTCCATTGTGGTCGACATGGCGAGCCACTACCGGCCGCCGTCCCCCCTGGAGGATTCGGTGCTGGGCAGCCCGGTGTGTGGGGACTTCCTTGGGGGCATGGAGGAGCTGCAGGACATCCCCCAGTCCATCGACGGTGACACCCTCAGCTCCTTGGACGTCCCTGAGTACCTGTCCCAGTCGAGTAACGGCTCTGAAGGATCCACCGTTCTAGGTAAGATAGATATACACTCACCAGACAGTTTATTAGGTACACCCATCCAGTACCGGGTCAGAAACCCCCCTTTGCCGCCAGAACATCTTGAATTATTCGGGGCATTCTACAAGTTGTCAGAAACGTTCCACGGGGATGTTGGTCCATGCTGACAATACGCGGTTGCTGCAGATTGGACGGCGGTACATTCATGTTGCAAACAGCCCGTTCTAGCTCATCCCAAATATGCTCTATTTTTCCACGCCTCAATTGTCCAGTGTTGGTGATCGCGCACCCACTGGAGCCGCTTCTTCTTGTTTTAGGAGTGGAACCCGGTGTGGTCGTCTGCTGCAATAGCCCATCTGTGACAAGGATCCATGGGTTGTGCGTTCCGTGATGCCGTTCTGTACTGCGCTGTACACCACTGTACTGCGCAGTTATTTGTCTGTTTGTGGCCCACCTGTTAGCTTGCACGATTCTTGCCATTCTTCTTCGACCTCTCTCGTCAACGAGCTGTTTTCGCCCACGGGACTGCCGCTGACTGGGTGTTTTTTTTCATCTTCTTCACGCCGTTCTTGGTAAACCGTAGACATTGGCGTGTGTGAAAAGCTCAGGTGGGCGGCCGTTTCTGAGATACTGGATCCGGCACCAACAAATCATACAACGCTCAAAGGCGCTCATTTTTCCCATTCTAACGTTCAGTCGAATGCCTCGATGCCTGTCTGCCTGCTTGCTTTATATACAAAGCCACGGCCACATGACTCACTGTCTGTAGGAGCAGTACATTTTTGGGAAGGGGGTGGTGTACCTAATAAATTGGCCTGTTGAGCGTGTACTTTATTAGTCCACACAAGATGGACATTTGTTTTCATCCAACCCCCCAAATATACACACAACACACATTAGGTTGGAGCACCCAATGAACAGTTTAGGGGGTTCATTTCCTTGCTCAAGGGAACATCGGTGGTTGCCAGCTCACTCCCCGACAGACCCACCTCCCCATCAGCACTGGGATTTGATTGGAACTGGCAACCCTCTGGTTGCTGGCCCGTTTCTCCAACCTTGAGGCTGCCGCTGGATGTGTATCTTCAGCAATGTGAGGTAGTGGTGGTGTGATTGGTTACTACTGTCTCACACATGTTATGACGTATTCCCCTTTGACTTACCTTCTCTTATCGAAAAATAGATCATTCAAGTGCCTTATAGTTTCCCTAGTGGGCCTGTCCAATATTTTCGAATAGTTTCTCACCCAATTGTATTTCTTGTTAGTTTTCCCTAAAGTAAAAATGAGTAGCCTACGTTGTAGTAATCCTTTCGTAAGCCAGCTCTACGTTGTTATCGTTTGACCATATATTACCTGATCATTCAGGACCCCTCCTCACATAGCTAATCTGTAATTCACCCTGACTCAGAGGGTTAAGAGAGGACACTCGGCTTGTTTAACCTCTGACCTTACCTCAAGGCAACAGAGCTGCTTTTGGCAGAGGGGTTATCTGTTCTGTGAATGTCTGTCTGACCTACATATTCACACCCTGAGGCCACTCTCCTCTTCCCCACACTTCCACAGAAGAATTCCTAAATCCTCACACATTCCTCAACTCACAAGATGAGTCTCACCTGGTACCCTATTCCCTATATAGGGTACTACTTTTGACCAGGGCCCTAGTCTATAGGGAGTAGGATGCCATTTTGGACTCGGACACACATTCCCCCACAGCAAATTAGTTAGTGTTAAATAAACACTGACAGTGTTAAATTTAACTAAGGGCCAGTGTCTATACGAATCCACACTTTTGAGTGTTAAATTAACTCTGTGATTAGTACTGACACTGCTACACTTTGTCAATGTTAGGGAATGAAAACTTTCAGTGTTATGCAATAACACCTCATGTAGTATTTTTTACCATTAAACCAATAGGTCAGTATCTCTTGACAGAGAGGTTAGAGACATTACAATAATATTTACAAGTCAATCAATCAAATGTATTTATAAAGTCCTTTTTACATCAGCTGTTGTCACAAAGTGTCTTTACATGAACCAAGCCTAAAACGCAAGAGAGCAAGCAATGTAGAAGCACGGTGGTCAGGAAAAAGCTCCTAGAAAGGCTGGAACATAGAAAGAAACCTAGAGGGGAACCAGGCTTTGAGGGGTGGCCAGTCCTCTTCTGGCTGTGTCGGGTGGAGATTCTAAGAGTACATGGCCATTGAGGCTAGATCGTTCTTCAAGATGTTCATACTGTAGATGACCTGCAGAGTCAAATAATAATCACAGTGATTATAGAGGGTGCAACAGGTCAGCACCTCAGGAGTTGGCTTTTCATAACCGAGCTTTCAGAGGTCGAGACAGAAGGTGCGGTAGAGAGAAAGACAGAGAGAGGGACAAGGTACCACGACTAGTGAATTCATTCATTTCCAGTCCTGTGGACTTCGCTTAGTGAGTTCCTACTCTAAATTTATGACAACACATTACACATATCATAAGGCCTTACTTTGACGGCCAGGTTTTACCCTAATCAGTGGTGTTAGGAACCTCCTGGTTTACAAGTCATATTATGCTGGCTTGCAAAGTGATGTCTAATTCCTACTGGAATCCAGCCAACAGTTAGGACAGTTAGGACAGCCAACAGTTTGAATTTTTATTCACCCACAACTTGCATTCAGAATAACTGTCAAGGTTAGAAACATCGATAATGGAAACTACCTAAACCATTCAAAATAGACCAACCATTTCAGTAACGATTGCAATACATCTAACTAACTGATTGGATTAGTTTAGAAGACAATTATGTTATTTATCTTTGTGTAGCATAAGATCAAACAATTAACATTAACAAAAACACACACATTAAAAACAATCCCAAAAATATCCAGCTGCAGCAGAGCATGCTGGGAAATATGATAATGATATACGGGGTTTTGATTTTATTCTCCACAGAGTACACAATCAGACTCTCACACTCAACACTGGTTATTAACACCAACACTGGGGGGTTCTTTTACACCAATGAGTGTTAAATTCACTCTTAGAAAGTTAATTGAACTCCTGAATCAACACTAGAAGTGTTACACTGAAAAATCAACACTTGGTAACACTGGTCAATTTGCTGTGCCGTAAATAATATTTTTGTAAACATTGTGTTGTTTTGTGTCTAATAGAAACCACTGGGATGTGTTAACAAATATGTTACTACGTATTAGTTATTTTGCAAATAGAATTGAAACAGTGACTGGAGCGTAAACATAGAGGCAAAGAGGGGTTGGTGTATTGGGAATAGGGGATAGGGACTAAGAGGGGGAAGAGGAATGGAGGAGGGGGCTTCATGGAAAATAACAATGATGATATCATGGAAAAGTAATGGAGAGAGTGTTGGAGAAGTACTGGTTGTTTATGGTGGTTTATGGAGTGAAGAAGGCGGGAGAGAGAGGGGAAGAAGAAGCAGACACTGAGTATCTGTGACGTGATATGCTCTTCCTGGTTACAGTGTAGACTGTAGAGTATTGTGTGTGTGTGTGTGTGTGTGTGTCACGTGCAGTTAGTCCAATATTTATCCCTGATTTGGCTTCTCTCACCCACCTCATGTGGAATGACTTAGTGCTGCTCTATTTTGCACCATCCCTGGAACGCTGTGTGGTTGGTTTGTTCTGTATTCAGGTAACAAGAAAGATACCGTGAGTGTATCATGGGTCAATATTTGACTCATCCCCTGAATATAGAAGTGTTGCTCTGTCTGACTGTGTATGACTGTCTCTATGTATTTATAGAGATGTCATGGAACACATATTACATGTGGTCTTCCTCTGTGTTGGGCCAAAGGCATGAGACACCAGTGACTTTCCACTGGTACCACATATTCTGCCAGCTAGGGCAAAGAGGCTTCACAGGGTAGACACTAATAGGAATATCAATGTATCCAGGTTTATTGGTTCATTGGTTATACGTGTGTGTGTGTGTGTGTCTGTTATCTGGGCATGACTTTATTCATGTGCGTGTGTGTGTGTGTACGTGTGTGTGTGTGTTCTCCAGATGCTCTGACCCCAGCATCCAGCCCGTCGTCAGGGGGGTATGGGGCAGCTGCAGGGCTGGAGGAGTTCTCCTCCACCTCTCTCAACCTGGAGTGTCGGGTGTGTGCCGACCGCGCCTCCGGATACCACTACGGAGTTCACGCCTGTGAGGGCTGCAAGGTTAGTGACCAGCCATCACACACACACACACACACACACACACACACACACACACACACACACACACACACACACACACACACACACACACACACACACGCAGAGCATGCACATACACACAAATAAATATATGCCTACATAAAAACACACCTGGTCAGAGTGCACTCCAACACATACAGTGGGCAAAAAAGTATTTAGTCAGCCACCAATTGTGCAAGTACTCCCACTTAAAAAGATGAGAGAGGCCTGTAATTTTCATCATAGGTACACTTCAACTATGACAGACAAAATGTGAGAAAAAAAATCCAGAAAATCACATTGTAGAATTTTTTATGAATTTATTTGCAAATTATGGTGGAAAATAAGTATTTGGTCACCTACAAACAAGCAAGATTTCTGGCTCTCACAGACCTGTAACTTCTTCTTTAAGAGGCTCCTCTGTCCTCCCCTCGTTACCTGTATTAATGGCACCTGTTTGAACTTGTTATCAGAATAAAAAACACCTGTCCACAACCTCAAACAGTCACACTCCAAACTCCACTATGGCCAAGACCAAAGAGCTGTCAAAGGACACCAGAAACAAAATTGTAGACCTGCACCAGGCTGGGAAGACTGAATCTGCAATAGGTAAGCAGCTTGGTTTGAAGAAATCAACTGTGGGAGCAATTATTAGGAAATGGAAGATATACAAGACCACTGATAATCTCCCTCGATCTGGGGCAAGATCTCACCCCGTGGGGTCAAAATGATCACAAGAACGGTGAGAAAAATTCCAGAACCACACGGGGGGACCTAGTGAATGACCTGCAGAGAGCTGGGACCAAAGTAACAAAGCCTACCATCTGTAACACACTACGCCGCCAGGGACTCAAATCCTGCAGTGCCAGACGTGTCCCCCTGCTTAAGCCAGTACATGTCCAGGCCCTTCTGAAGTTTGCTAGAGAGCATTTGGATGATCCAGAAGAAGATTGGGAGAATGTCATATGGTCAGATGAAACCAAAATATAACTTTTTGGTAAAAACTCAACTCGTCGTGTTTGGAGGACAAAGAATGCTGAGTTGCATCCAAAGAACACCATACCTACTGTGAAGCATGGGGGGGGGGGGAAACATCATGCCTTGGGGCTGTTTTTCTGCAAAGGGACCAGGACGACTGATCCGTGTAAAGGAAAGAATGAATTGGGCCATGTATTGTGAGATTTTGAGTGAAAACCTCCTTCCATCATCAAGTTCATTGAAGATGAAACGTGGCTGGGTCTTTCAGCATGACAATGATCCCAAACACACCACCCGGGCAACGAAGGAGTGGCTTCGTAAGAAGCATTTCAAGGTCCTGGAGTGGCCTAGCCAGTCTCCAGATCTCAACCCCATAGAAAATCTTTGGAGGGAGTTGAAAGTCTGTGTTGCCCAGCAACAGCTCCAAAACATCCCTGCTCTAGAGGAGATCTGCATGAAGGAATGGGACAAAATACCAGCAACAGTGTGTGAAAACCTTGTGAAGACTTACAGAAAACGTTTGACCTCTGTCATTGCCAACAAAGGGTATATAACAAAGTATTGAGATAAACTTTTGTTATTGACCAAACACTTATTTTCCACCATAATTTGCAAATAAATTGATAAAAATCTTACAATGTGATTTTCTGGATTTTCTTTTCTCATTTTGTCTGTCATAGTTGAAGTGTACCTATGATGAAAATTACAGGCCTCTCTCATCTTTTTAAGTGGGAGAACTTGCACAATTGGTGGCTGACTAAATACTTTTTTGTCCCACTGTATTGTACAACAAGGACACTGGTGTGGATGCTCTCTTGGTTAATTATTTCTGGGCCTGTTGAAGAGCAACCCAAGGCTTATGTGTTTTGTCACAAGTCACTGGAGGACAGAGGAGATCTCAATCTGCCACCGAAAGGCCACTATAGCACACTGTAAGATAATGTCGTGTTGGTGTTATTATGACGCACATACCATTAAGTAAGCATATCCCAGTCTTTAGTTGTGACCCAAAAGTAGGTGTTGCTGACCCCATGACCTTTAACATTGTTACTGTATTACTTCTGAGCCTTTTCCCTTACGGAAAATGTATCAACCCCAACAATAATCTCCATTAATTATAATCCACGTAATAATTCACATTTCCTTTTGGTGCAGGATTAATTTCCTACTGTAGCAAACTGGCTCAAATGAAGATCCTACGTCTGTAATTGGAAGAAGAAGTGTAAACTCTAACATAGCCTACTCCAAACACATGGTTAAACAAAGGTTAGCCATGTATTGGCAAAAAGCCAAGAAAGTCAAGAAAGCTTGCAAGCAGCCAGAGGCACTTGCCGCGACTGGTACTCGCTAGTGCCTTTTCAAAGCCAATGTCAGCTATTGAGTGTAATTAACTCAAATTTGTGTAATTTGGTCAATATTAGGAGTTGAGAAATAAAGATTGCATTATTCCAAATATTTTCACCGAACCCCCTGCAGAACCTCCGAGACCCCAGGTTGAATATCCATGCCCTAAGGAGAAGAGTAAATTCTCACCCTGCTATGAAAGTCAGGCAAAGATAATGGGTTTTCATCCGCTACATCCGTCTTTCACGCCGAATGTATGGGTGATGCCTTCTTGGATCCCTGGCCAGCCCATCTATCCCTGTGCCAGGGCTGTCTGAGTATGGATCTCACATGGCGAAGTTGGCGGTGCTCTCAGTCACTCCTTCCCCTCATGTCAACACACTGTTACACTGAGTTCCACAGTGTATCCTACCCTGCCCTGGCTGGACCTGGCTCAGGGTTAGAGTGGACATTGCCTGAACTGGTCAAGCATAGCTGTCCCAGATTGGAACTCCAGCTATGTGTGCTACGTGGTCCATGGAGCAGGCCTGGCCAAGGTACGGGGCCGTAAACCAGAGGTCGCAGTTGCTCTTACAGTGAACTCTGTGAACCTTCCTCTTGGCCAATCAGATGGGCAGCACGGAGTGGGCCGGTGTTTCTCCCGGAGACATGGAGACACACTGAAGGGCATAGCTAGATACACAGACACACAGTACATAGCACACATACAATACATACACACACAGGTATTTGGAACCTATGAGTACATTCGGATTGATAAGACTGTACGTTCGGATCCTAGATGCTGATAGGCTAAAACAGCATTCCAGCTTTCCCCTCTCTGATGTCACATACCTACGTGTGCCCTGCTCCTCAGCTGTCTGGTCATCTGAGAGGGACGGGAGGGGAGAGGAGGGGACTGACCCCTGGATAGGACGACGTACAAAGACACGAGACAGGTCATGAGGCCGTTGTGTCTGACAGGCATTCTGCCCTGGCCTCATGTGATCCTCGAGGGGTGGGTGTGTGCGTGTGTGTCCTTGCAAGTGTTAGTGCATGCCATGTGCAGAGACACATTAAGGAGATCTTTCACAAGAATTGGGAAATGAATGACTTGGAATGGGGGTGGCTAAATATGTTCTTCTTAAGCAATTCCCTGTCCATTTCAATAACCCCCCTGCCCCAACCCCAGTCCAAGCCCTTAACCACTCAGCACAGGACATCTACAGCTGCCCATAGCCAGACACTGTTGTTTCTCAGGGTTGTGTAATATAAGTGAAATCCCATTTAGACCTGATAAGCATATATGTCCAGGCTGATAGTGTCATGCTCCAGTCATTTGGGTCCATTCTCAGTATTTCACTTTTTTAACGGTGAAAGTGGCTGTTGGGTGATTGGAGGTTTGCTAGTGTCATGTTCTAGGTCGGGACACTGCCTTCACTTCGCTGATAGATAACAGAGCTTGAGAAAGTCTTCAATGACGGAACGCAAATGAATAAAGTTAGCAGTTGAGAGATATCAAGATATCTGGTATGAACTGACAATCGTCTTTGTTTATCAAGTCACCGTAGTGTGTGGTTGAGTTGGCCTGCTGAGTCGAGGCTGAGTTTCTTTCACAAGTGCAGTCTATTGGGTCTCGACCTGAACATTTATCTCTCTCTTCTTTCTGTGCCTGCAGGGTTTCTTTCGGCGGACCATCCGCCTGAAGCTGGAATATGACAAGTGTGAGCGTCACTGTAAGATACAGAAGAAGAACCGGAACAAGTGCCAATACTGCCGCTTTCAGAAGTGCCTGTCTGTGGGCATGTCCCACAATGGTGAGGATTTATTTTCTTAAAAAAAAAAAATGTTTTCTTTAACCTTTATTTAACTAGGCAAGTCAGTTAAGAACAAATTCTTATTTACAACGACGGACTACACCAGCCATACCCGGACAACGCTGGGCCAGTTGTGCGCCGCCCTATGGGACTCCCAATCCCGGCCGGTTGTGATACAGGCCGGAACACAGACATAGCCAGATCCCTGAGTACTACTTTCTGCATACAGCACAACCTGCCAGCAGCAACCAGAGAGGAACACACACACACACACACACACATACGCATTGGCACGTAGACATATTCACACATACATGTACGCCATTCAAAACCACACTCTTGAGGAACTGGGAGTTGCAATTTAACACCACATTAACACAGAAGGTTGCTTTTCAAGACTAATGAAAGTAGGTTGAGAGACTGCTGTGAATCATACAATTTTCATTAAAAAAACCAAAGAATTGTTCAACATTTGCACCATTTCATATTTCGCTTTATCCAGACAAAAACGATACAATTGATGCATGAGTCTCTCTGCCTCTGTGTGGTGGTCTCTATGCAGACTCTCTGGTGTTTCCTTGTGAAGGTCAGTAAAACTATAAGGTGGGGTTGTATTGCGTTGGCTGAACCCTCCTCACCCTTTAGCTGTGGATGTGTGAACAGAGAAACATACAGTGTGAGTCTCAGCCTGGGCCTGCCGGTCATGTGACCAGGGCTGATAGAGAGCTTTAAAGGGTAGTGCAGTGTCTTTCAATGGGATACGTTACTAGTGCAACATTACTGCCTACACACACAGTGTAAAACAAATCGTACAACAGATTTCACTGTACAGAAAAATATCACAGACATGCATCCTCATACATACCGTACAGACAGACTAACTACAAGCACTATAAACATAAGGATCTTTACTTTATAGAGAGTTAATCTACAAACAAAAACCTTGATCCAGGACAATTAGTTAAAATTCTTTGACCCTATTGGATGGATGTTGCTTACCTGTGTGTTTTATGTCAGCATAAAACATGGCATTCTGAACCTCAGCTAAGATCGATGTCCTGCCGCTTACAATGGACTGCAATAGAATTTCGAGGTTGTGTGTTGTGTGTGGGGATGTGAAGAGGGGCTTAGCAAGGTCACTGTAGCAGTCGATCAGAGTTGACAGACAGATGGACTGAAGGACAGACACACACATACAGATGTAGGATCTTGATATTATCACTCTTTTGTTGCTGAGAATTGTCCTGCACACCAGGAAATGCTAACTTTTAGTGTATTTGGGTTTTAAAAAGGCTTCTAAAGTTTGCGATTCCACTTTGAAATTGCAGACTTAATTTTCCCCAAATGAAAAATGAATCAACCCCTTTAATAATGTACAGTACCAGTAAAAGATGGACACACCTACTCATTTTCAGGGTTTTTCTTTGTTTGGACTATTTTCTATATTTCTGTATTGTAGAATAATAGTGAAGACATAAACTATGATATAACGCATACGGAATCATGTAGTAACCAATTTTTCTTTAAACAAATCAAAATATTTGAGATTCTTCAAAGTAGCCACCCTTTTCCTTGATATCAGCTTTGCACACTCTTGGCATTCTTTCAATCAGCTCCAGGTAGTCACCTGGAATGCATTTCAATTAACAGGCGTGCCTTGTTAAAAGTTAATTTGTGGAATTTCTTTCCTTCTTATTGCGTTTGAGCCAATCAGTTGTGTTGTGATAAGGTAGGGGTGGTATACAGAAGATGGCCTTATTTGGTAAAAGACCAAGTCCATATTATGGCAAAAACAGGTCAAGTAAGCAACAGAAACGACAGTCCATCATTACTTTAAGACATGAAGGTCAGTCAATCAGAAAAATGAAGAACTTTGTTTCTTTAAGTGCAGCCGTAAAAACTATCAAGCGCTACGATGAATCTGGCTCTCATGAGGACTGCCACAGGAAAGGAAGACCCAGAGTTAACTCTGCTGCAGAGGATGAGTTCATTAGAGTTACCAGCCTCAGAAATGGCAGCACAAATAAATGCTTCAGAGTTCAAGTAACAGACACATCTTAACATCAACTGTTCATAGCAGACTGTGTGAATCAGGCCTTCATGGTTGAATTGCTGCAAGAAACCACTACTAAAGGACACCAATAAAAAGGAGAGATTCACTTGGGCCAAGAAACACGAGCAATGGACATTAGACCGGTTGAAATCTGTCCTTGGTCTGATGAGTCCAAATTTGAGATTTTTGGTACCAACCCCTGTGTCTTTGTGAGACGCAGAGTGTGGTTCCCACCGTGAAGCATGGAGGAGGAGGTGTGATGGTGTGGAGGTTTTTTGCTGGTGACACTGTCTGTGATTTTACTTATAATTCAAGGCACACTTAACCAGCATGGCTACACCAGCATTATGCAGTGATTTGCCATCCAATCTGATTTGCGCTTAGTGGGACTATGTCCCAACACACTTTCAAGCTGTGTAAGGGCTATTTGACTAAGAAGGAGAGTGATGGAGTGCTGTTTCAGATGTCCTGGCCTCCACAATCACCCAAACTCAACCCAATTGAGATGGTTTGGGATGAGTTGGACCGCAGAGTGAAGGAAAAGCAGCCAACAAGTGCTCAGCATATGTGGGAACTCCTTCAAGACTGTTGGAAAAGCATTCCAGGTGAAGCTGGTTGAGAGAATGCCAAGAGTGTGCAAAGATGTCTTGGCAAAGGGTGGCTCCTTTGAAGAATCTAAAATATAATATTTCCAGCTGCTGCAGGGTTATTTTTCTGCTATACTAAACTGGTTCAAATCTAGATCCTACATCTGTAGACCTGGGGACTAGTGTCAGTGAACTCATGGACACACTTCAGGTTGTGAAACCACTGAATTGAACACTGTCATGCTGGAGAGCAATCTAATATGTGGACTGATGCTCAACATTAGTATTTATTTCACATCTGGGGTGTGTCCAAGACGAGTTTCTCCTTGTGGAAACACGTGTGTTGTGTTTCCTAAATGTAACCGTATACAGGGGAAAGGACATGGGAGAGGGTGAAGGAACCTGATACACTGAGGAGGACTACAGCAGGATGACAGCCCTCCCTCCTCTTTAAGCCTTGCAACAGCATAGGTTGGGTTGTTTGTTGTTTGTGCTCTGCTGTAGAGGGTCAGAGACTCATCCTCTCACCCTCAGCTCAGCCTGATGTTCTTATCCTGGGTATCCTGATCCCTACACAGAGCATCTCTCACTTCCTCTTTCGCTAATGAATCTTTCAAATACATTCAGCGTTTGCTTTAGCCTTCCTGGAGAGCCAGGTGGTTGGCTCTACACCTGTGAAATCGTGATTTGTCCAAATAAACATTGATGAAAAATCCAAGCTCCGGAATTACTGGTGACTGTTAGCTATCGGTGCCCATAGTATAATTAAGCAATAAGGCCCTAGGGGGTGTGGTGTATGGCCATAATACCACGGTTAATTGCTGGTCTTATGTACGACGCAACGCGGAGTGCCTGCATACAGCTATTAGCCGTGGTATATTGGCCATATACAACAAACACCCAAGGTCCCTTATTGCTACTATAAACTGGTTACCAACGTAATTAGACCAGTATATAGTACTTTTTTGTCATATACCACAGCTTTCAGCCAATCAGCATTCAGGGCTCGAACCACCGGGTTTATAAAGACAGTTATAAACTGGGTGGTTGAGCCCTGAATGCTGATTGGCTGAAAGGTGTGGTATATCGGATCGTATACAATGGGTATGACAGAAAAGTACTATTTACTGGTCTAATTACTTTGGTAAACAGTTTATAATAGCAATAAGGGACCGTGGGTGTTTGTGGTATATGGCCAATATACCACGGCTAATAGCTGTATGCAGGCACTCCGCGTTGCATATCCTAGTTATACACTTGGGATCAGATTGTCTGAAAGAGTCAGAGTTCGCTCTGTACAAAAACAACACACGCGCACACATACTAGCACTAGCTATCTGATTGGTCCTATTTCCTTTAGCGGTCTAACACATTGTTCCTCAACTGCCTCTCATCCTGCCCCCACTTCTCTCAACTGTCCCCAGGGATCCATAGCCTGTCTACATTTTACTTATTTTTTTAAAACACGTTTGTCATTCAGCAGACGCTCTTCTCCAGAGCAACTTACAGTAAGTGCATTTATCTTTAGATAGCTAGGTGAGACAACTACATATCTCAGTCGTGGTAAGTACATTTTTCCTCAAAGAATAGAAAACATAACAAATCTCACAACAGAAACAAAAGGCCCAGGAGGTGGGGCAGCCCAAGAGGCAGGCGTCCATCTTGTTTCCCATAACTTCCGACGTATCAGACTCCATTACCACATGCTCCTGGAAACCACCATACCTCTTCCAAGTTACACCCAAAAACCTTTGAACAACAGTGTTCATGATTTGGCAAACAAATAAAAAAAAAATACACATTGACTTGAGTCTCCATATCTTTCTAATGTTGATATGACAAACAATATACAATTGTCTTGAGTCTCCATATATCTCTCAGCAAAACAGATGCATCATTGTCCGTTGTATTGTAAATACTGTATATTATTTTTTTTATGTACGTTCTCATCTGTGCAATCGCCTCTTTTCTCTCTAATTAGCGATCCGTTTTGGTCGGATGCCCCAGTCTGAGAAGCTGAAGCTGAAGGCAGAGATCCTGACGGGTGACAGGGAGGTGGAGGACCCCCAGCAGGCCGACCAGAAGACTTTGGCTAGGCACATTTATGAGGCCTACCTCAAGAACTTCAACATGAACAAGGCCAAAGCCCGCACCATCCTCACTGGCAAGACGAGCACTCCAGTAAGAGCAGTGTGTAGGATTGTGTGTGTGTGTGTGTGGGGGGGGGGGGGGGGGGGGGGGGGTTGTTGGATTAAAAATTAAACTAACTCTCCAAAGGGAATCATTCAAAATGTGGAAATGCAATACTATTTTTTTGCAACCCTGATGATACTGCATGTCTTCTGTGCAATCAGACGGGTCCAATATTATATTTTGAATTATTCCCTTTGGAGTGCGTGGGCTGCGTTTTGATCCAGTTTGAATGGGATGCAATGTGAAAACCAAACAGTCCTTGTGTGTCAACATAACCTGTTGGCAACCACTACCCACTAGGAGCTAAAGAACCATGCAACGACAGAAATAACTTGATCAATGGCATTTAGAAGCCAACGTGTCTGGACAAGGACACATCTGCCTGAATACATGAAGAACAACTCTGTATGACCCTGACTTATAATGGACCATTATCAACAGTGTTGAAAGACCGCTGCACCCCTCCCTCCCTCTCTTTCTTTCTTTAAAGATGGTCCCCTTAGATCTGTGGTCTCCATTCATTCTTTCATCACATAGGAGAATAAATGGGTGCGGTAAGGGTGAGGTTATCTGGTGAGTGGTTGAAATCCATCTTCGGTGGGTGTAGGTGTGGCAGACGTCAGAGAGGAGGATCACGGGATTGTAAACCGTGAGTAGAAGTGGTGGATCAATGACACAGTAACACTGTATGGATAGACATCCCACTCAGCTTTAGCGTAGCCTTTAGCAATGCATTGTACGGTCTTCTGCACATTGCAGTGTCTTCTGACCTTGTTTTCTGTTGTTGATCAAGCTGCTCTTACCCAGCTGCCACCTTCAGCAATAATATTCTGGCCTGCATTGCCAGTCAGATGTTGGGAGCGTATCATATTGTGAGTTGAGTAAGCTGTGTGTCGTACGCAGCTCTCAGTTAGGAGCAAGTGCTGGATTGGCTCCTGTGGGAACGTTCACCACCGCAGCTCTGGTCGTGTACTTACAACCTGACCAACACGATGACCCAGATACGTGTTGTTTAGCAGCCTCACACTCTAAAAAACAACATGTTGAAAACACCTCATGAGAGTCAGTGATGACAGTTGAGTTTAAGTTCACAGTCCTCGTGTATTTTCTATTGGAGCTGGTGTCCTTGCAGTGCTTGCTTGAAGAAGCGCAGGCAGCCGTGTTTTTGTAAGACGTGGCTCTATCTAAGGGTACAGACCTGATAAGATGAGATTGTCCTGTTGTTTGTTTGGCCACAGTGTAGGACATCACAGCTAATCTAGACCCGGTTTGCCCTGTCCTCCAACAGACATATTCCAGGAGAAATAAGCTACTGTAACCTTCACAGTTTACATAACGACAACCAAAATAAAATTGTAGGTTTTGAGACTGTGATGAACGGAGGTGTTCTATAACGTACTCTAGGATCAAGGACAGGACTTGGGACAGGACTTGGGTTATGTTACAATGAGGATTTACAACTGCTTGCGATAACGGCTCTCTTTTCTTTCTGTCAATAAATGTTTTATATTAGGCTCACTATCGCTACATGTAGGCAGGACTGTCTGTGAAACATATCGTTCCTTCATTCTAGTAGTAGTAGTAATATTACAAATACCTACAGTTGAAGTCGGAAGTTTACATCCACTTAGGTTGGAGTCATTAAAACTCGTTTTTTCAACCACCTCACACATCTCTTGTTAACAAACTATAGTTTTGGCAAGTTGTTTAGGACATCCACTTTGTGCATGACACAAGTAATTTTTCCAACAATTGTTTACAGACAGATTATTTCACTTATAATTCACTGTATCACAATTCCAGTGGGTCAGAAGTGTACATACACCAAGTTGACTGTGCCTTTAAACAGCTTGGAAAATTCCAGAAAACGATGTCATGGCTTTAGATACTTCTGATAGTCTAATTGACATAATTTGAGTCAATTGGAAGTGTACCTGTGGATTTATTTCAAGACCTACCTTCAAACTCAGTGCCTTTTTGGTTGACATCATCGGAAAATCAAAAGAAATCAGCCAAGACCTCAATTGTTTTTGTAGACCTCCACAAGTCTGGTTCATCCTTGGGAGCAATTTCCAAACGCCTGAAGGTACCACGTTCATCTGTACAAACAATAGTACGCAAGTATAAACAACATGGGACCACACAGCCGTCATACCGCTCAGGAAAGAGATGCGTTCTGTCTCCTAGAGATGAATGTACTTTGGTGCGAAAAGTGCAACTCAATCCCAGAACAACAGCAAAGGTCCTTGTGAAGATGCTGGAGGAAACAGGTACAGACGTATCTATATCCACAGTAAAACGAGTCCTATATGGACATAACCTGAAAGGTCGCTCAGCAAGGAAGAAGCCACTGCTCCAAAATCACCATTAAAAAAAGCCAGACTACGGTTTGCAACTGCACATGGGGACAAAGATCGTACTTTTTGGAGAACTGTCCTCTGGTCTGATGAAACAAAAATATAACTTTTTGGCCATAATGACCATTGTTATGTTTGGAGGAAAAAGGGGGATGCTTGCAAGCCGTAGAACACCATCCCAATCGTGAAGCATGGGGGTGGCAGCATCATGTTGTGGGGGTGCTTTGCTGCTGGAGGGACTGGTGCACTTCACAAAATAGTTGGCATCATGAGGCAGGAAAATTATGTGGATATATTGAAGCAACATCTGAAGATGTCAGTCAGGAAGTTACAGCTTGGTCGCAAATGGGTCTTCCAAATGGACAATGACCTCAAGCAAACTTCCAAAGTTGTGGCAAAATGGCTTAAAGACAACAAAGTCAAGGTGGGCAGAACTGGAAAAGTGTGTGCGAGCAAGGAGGCCAACAAACCTGACTCCGTTACACCAGCTCTGTCAGGAGGAATGGGCCAAAATTCACCCAATTTATTGTGGGAAGCTTGTGAAAGGCTACCTGAAACGTATGACCCAAGTTAAACAATTTAAAGGCAATGCTACCAAATACTAATTGAGTACATGTAAACTTCTGACCACACTGGGAATGTGATGAAATAAATAAAAGCTGAAATAAATTATCCTCTCTACTATTATTCTGACACTTCACATTCTTAAAATAAAATGGTGATCCTAACTGACGTAAGACAGGGAATTTTTACTAGGATTAAATGTCAGGAATTGTGAGAAACTGAGTTTAAATGTATTTGGCTAAGGTGTAAGTAAACTTCCGACTTCAACTGTATCTCATCCACAGGGTCTAGGTAGGGGCTAGGGTTCCGTTTGAAATAGTTTCCTATCTACCGGCCTTCCTTCATACAGGGCTGTCATTACACATGGCTACAGACTGTTTCCTCACCACCCTGTCTCCCTCCATGCCCCTGCAGCCCTTCGTCATCCATGACATGGAGACCCTCCAGCTGGCAGAGCAGACCCTGGTGGCTAAGATGGTGGGCACGGCCGGTGGCCATCTGCTTGAGAAGGAGGCTGAGGTCCGCATCTTCCACTGCTGCCAGTGCACCTCCGTAGAGACGGTCACAGAGCTAACCGAGTTCGCCAAGTCTGTCCCCGGCTTCTCCAGCCTGGACCTGAACGACCAGGTGACTCTGCTGAAGTACGGCGTGTATGAGGCACTGTTCGCCCTGCTGGCATCGTGTATGAACAAGGATGGCCTCCTGGTGGCCTACGGATCGGGCTTCATCACCAGGGAGTTCCTCAAGAGTCTGAGGAGGCCCTTCAGCGACATGATGGAGCCAAAGTTTCAGTTCGCCATGAAGTTCAACGGGCTGGAGCTGGATGACAGTGACCTGGCTCTGTTTGTGGCTGCCATCATCTGCTGTGGAGGTGAGAGAGAGAGAACGGGAGAGGCTGGGATCTGGGGTTAATGACCACTAATTGGTACACTAATTTGTTTTAGTGTTAATTACTATGCGTCTTCTTGATGGATTTGCTAGTCCCCTCAATGCCAATCATATTGTCTCTTCTTGGGTTGACATAATCCTTTCTCTAACTCTCCTCTCCTTTTTTCTCTCCTTCAGACCGCCCTGGCCTGGTGAACGTGACCCACATTGAGTGCATGCAGGAGAACATTGTTCAGGTGCTGCAGCTCCACCTGCTGGCCAACCACCCAGACGACACCTTCCTCTTCCCCAATCTGCTGCAGAAACTTGCCGACCTCCGTCAACTGGTCACCGAGCATGCGCAGTTGGTCCAGGAGATCAAGAAGACAGAGGACACGTCACTCCACCCCCTGCTGCAGGAGATCTATAGGGACATGTACTGAGATATTGAGCCCAGGGAGAAGGGCTGGAGGCTGAGAACACACCCCTCACCCTCCATTTTGGGGACATGTACTGAGCCTAGAAAGGAGGTGGTCTGCCATTTTGGGGACGCAGGCGTGAACAGTCTATCTGAACAGTCCCACGGTGATAGGGTTGAACCACTGAACCCCCAGATACAGGGTTGCTCGTGTTTCTCAGCAGCGAGAGTATTGGTGTTTATGAGGCCCAGACATCACAGGACAAGACAGAACTACAGGACACTATTCTGGGGCACCTGCAGCTGGGTCCACTACTCCTACATGGACCTATAGGGCCGTATTACGTGTGTGGAGGGGCAGTGTGGAGCTGAATTGAGTCTCCTGTCCTATCCTAGTGTTTATCCTAATGCAGTTCCCAGCTAGAGAACATGTATCGGGCTGGAGTACACAGATCAAATAATACATTTCTGTTTTGGGTAAGTAAGATTCAGTCCGACTATAACCGCCAGAATCCCTGCTTAGGTACACGCTTAAAGGGGCATGCACTGAGCCATACTCCGGCACTAGAGTGAAGAACAGCAGAACTTACTCTTCAGAACACCACTCCAGCGGTATGTTTATAACTATGCCTTTGTGTACCGAACGTGAGAGCGAGAGGAAAGAATGATAGTGATGCCCACCTACTTTGCAGTAAAGACACCCAAGTGACTTCAATGCCGACTACAGATTTTAGATGTGAGTGACTGTGTCTCACAGCAAGGCAGCTTTTTCAGTGATTGGCTGTGCTGCCCCAAGTGAAGTACAGATGTAGGTCATTTATTTGAGATGGTTTTGCTACAGCAGGATAATACTTCTGCAGCAACAGGAAATGTGAATTATTCATGGACATTTTCTGTCGGGGTTGATACCTTTTCCGTTAGTGCCAATCAAGTCTGAAATGTAAAAGGAGAAATTACAAACGCTAGAAACCTTTTACCCTACACGTTTGCATTTCCTGCTGTGCAGGAAAAATTCTTAGCGACTAAAAGAGTGATTTAAGATCCTACATCTGTCATGGGATTGCATGGTCAGTTTCCTAATGCCCCATACTGTACCAGACTATTGTCCCTCAGATGCGGCTGTAGCGGCTCAAAATCCAACTCACAGGACAAGTAAATGTAACAGATTGCTTCATTCATTTTGGGAAAGCTCTCCTGTGCCTTATCAAATTCTTTCACCTGCTTAGGCGATAACAAATCATGTATTATCAATGGGATTCCTCTGAAAAAAAAACTATAACTATAATTTAGCCATTGATTTAACATGGTCACGTTCACTAATGTTATCATGGATGAGGCTAAAGAGTTTCAGTAATTGCTCCCTCTTTGTCTCTCTGAATATTCTGTCCTTTGCTATTTTCGACAGACAGACACACTCTTGGCCTCAACAGGCCTCCGTTGTTCCAACATCAGTTTACTCTTCAGTCATTCTACAGAGAATTATTCCCCATGTGCTGTACAGGGATGGTTTTCACGTCCCTTACCATCCATCTCATTTTCCTCCTCTATCTAGAGTCTAGACCAAACACTAACAGGGAGGCTTTGGTGCGCATTATATTCATTTCATAAAACCAATGTGAAACTCAATGAACTTTAACTGATTTTTTTCAGTATTTTCACAAACAAAGGCAAACAAACGACCATGTCAATAGTGTTTCCCCCACCCTTCAGAACGTGGCTCTATCAGGACATTTTGTTTGGAAGTAGTTTGATTTTCTTCATAACAGACATTCAGAAAAGACCACTGTCAGAGATTCACTATGTAAATGCACCCACAATGCAACACTAAAGCACAAGTATGCTTCCGAGATGTGATATGAGTCTATGTGGTATACTGTACCTCCGTAATTATGCCTTTTTGAGGAAAAAAAAACAAATATTTGGCACTCCATCTTGTTTTGCGTTCTGGTATTAAAGGTCTAATCCGACGTTAAACTACATTAAAACCTTAACACATGCAGATTGAGAGCAGGTTTACCACATTTTAAGCAATTTTAAACAATACCAGAAAGCCTGTTCTTTTACTCTCTCACTCATATTATCACCCCCATTACACATATCTGACTCTATCATCTCTCTCTCTCTCTCTCATTTCTCTCTCTCTCTCTCTATCTCTCTTACTCTCTCTTCTCTCCCTTTCTTGCTCTCTCTCTGTCACAGTGCCTCGTTTGGCTTGGTCCTCTTTGTTGCCCCATAGATTAAGGGCCCGATTCAGTCTGTAGCGTGGAAGATCTGCGTTGCAGCTCAGATGACATTTAAAGTTAATTTCCGATAGAGCCGACAAATGCAGCGTTTAGTGTGAATGCAATCTCTGCAAACGCGGTAACATTGCCTTTAAATGTTAGATCTTCCGAGCCCTTAGGTTCAGGGAATTATGCTACACAACGATAATACTTTCTTTTGGATTGATGACAGATGACCATTGTTGCGCTCTCTTTTTCTTACAAAATAGAATAGCAAACATTTCAACTCTGACTGGTATAATATGGAATGTCAACTAACCCAGCTCTCTCCGTGATTTGAAATATTAATGGATGACAACTTACACCTGAATGTAAGAATCTAGTAGAGATGACACACTAAAACTGCTTCATCAAACCAGCCATCGATCCCTCACAGAGCTAATGGGAATGCTGCAAAAGCATAAAGAAATAATCATTCACGTGTGCATGTTTGTCTGACGGGAGTACGTTCTTAAGTGCATTTTCTGTGAGGGAATGTTTTTTTGTTCTTTACTTACCGTACCAAATTCTCATCTGAATCCATAAATCAATGATTTGGTTTCATGTAATGGACCTAGATTCACTCGCTGCACCACATTGTATAAATGCTTTGTACATAGATTCAGTGATTATGTGATTGCTTGCCCCAACTATAACTGGAGGTTTACAAGATATGAACTAATATTGGATATGTTTTGTATTCCTCTTTGTCTGGTAAATACTTTTCAATGTTTTCAATTGTACAGAAATGCAGGTATGTTTTTTGCTTAAAAGCCAAATCCACACCAAAAAATATTTTGGTATTTATTTCATTAGTCCACTGTTAATACAGTCCCAAAATGTATTGCATGTCAGCAGTCAAGTTTTTAAAATATAGGATTTTCCGTAAGCAAAGTGTTTCGCATCATATGATGCATTTTGTATCATTCTGATGATGTGGCAAGTGACACTTTGCTTCTTGGAAGTCCGATATCTTGGAAATTTGACTGCCGACATGGACTAATGAAAAAAAGACCACAATATCGATTTGGGGGGATTTTTTCTTTTAAGCCCTACCTAATTTGACCATGTTATAATTGAGTTGGATCTTATTTTTATACTAAAGCTAAAGCATATCTATGAGTAGATCGGAAATTGTTCTGTTGAAGAGTGCAATGTAAATAGAGTAACTAAGAGTAACTAAGTAACTGGTGATATAACCATAGATTTGATTCCCAATGGGGACATTCCTTTTGTTAATTCCCACACTATAGAGGGAGAGTTAACATGTTATGTACAGTGTGTGCTGTGCTTAGCTTTAGGGATACTAAAAGCACTCATAGCTAATATCAAGACTTGACCGCGAAACCTGCTATGGGTTATTGGCACTACTTTTTCACTAGACAACGTGATCTGGATATAATCTTTGTCTTGAACAGACAGAAGTAAATCATTAGCGTTAAGACTGGTAATAATACAGTACTTACAAGTCTCCTTCTACGTTGTCATCTCAGGTTGAAGATTAAATAGTAGAGGAGATGTTTAGGGCGTAGTTTCACGATTCACAACATAAATGCTCCATAATTGCCTCTCCGTGTACTTCAAGCCAAGCGGTTTTGTCGTTTTTGTGGCCCTATTATATCCCTTCTCTGTATTGATAAATATATACGACATTATGCACTCAGAACTTGTCCACTTAGACACAATGCACAGCGACTTCACAACAGTCAAACGCAGTTGAAGAAAAATGCAGTAATAAGATGCAGTATATTGTTTATTAACACGCTCCCATTGTATCAAGCTTTTTGCCCGCTTCCTGTCTCCTCCTCGCTCACTGCTATGTTCTAACTTAACCATAATCATGCCATATGTTAGAGGACTGAATCTCAAGCTGCCTGTAGTGGTAGTTCTATAGTATGTATTCCTCGGGAATGTCAGGCCTCCATAGAATGCAACGATGCTTTAATCCACTGCCACCTGGATCTAGATTCTAGAATCACCAGGTGAACTGAACACATTAGGGATTAAACACAACCCGTGCCTTAACCCATGACATACAACATTAGACACAATACAGTATAGCCCTAAAGATGCACACAGTTCTGTGTCACCAAGGTGCTGGTATGGATATGACACTACACAGTACAGAGATACACAAAGAGAGGATATGACATAGTGACAGAATTAGGGAAGGTATCAGAATTGTGATAGGCAGACGGATTATTGTTGAATCTGTGGAACACAATGACTGTTTGGAATCACGATCTTCCAAATGAGAGAGATCTCTGTCTTGCAATAGTGAAAATACAAACAAGGTAATATAATGGTTCAAATACTAGAGATTTCTGCTACCCTTAGTGACGTATATTATTTTGTGTTGAATTGTCAAGCAACTTTTGACAAGTATCAGGGAAAATGTTGTCTTCCTTAGGTTGTCGTAGTTTAGGACATAGCGGGGGACTCTTCTTCTTGTTGAGTTTATAGGGCACTGCCATACAGCACACAAATAATAATAGCAATAATAATAACAAATAAATAAAACTACATAGAAATGACGAGGGCATCAGATATAGAAAATATGATTTTGATTCTGTATTCATTTACTAAATGTCATGGAGTTGATGCAGTGTTTTTATGGCTAGTGTCATGCACAGATACCGGAGATGCTCTTTAGAGGTTTATGTGTACTGTGGCTTTGTATCAATACTGTAAATGTTTGACAAATGTACTGTATATCTTAGTCATTGAAACAATAAACAAGTTGACTTTGAATGGACTTTAAAATAAAATGATTTTAAAATCCAACATTGTTGTCCATCTATTTTTTATGTGAATAATAACGTATTGATGGTGAGAGCTGAATATATGAAAGAAACAGGCGATTCTAGGATTTTTGTTGATGGGGTGGCCAATGGGGCACCGAGAGAGAACCAGTCATGTATTATTATTTTTTTTATCCCAGCCCCCGTTCCCGCAGGAGGCCTTTTGGTAGGCCGTCATTGTAAATAAGAATTTGTTCTTAACTGATCTGCCTAGTTAAATTTAAGGTTAAATAAAAAACAAAATAAATAAAAATGGGTGGCCATGGGAAATCAACAAATTGTTTCACAAATAGCGTTTGAAAATTGTCTTGAACTACGATTCATTGTATTAAATAACTTTACATTTGTTACTGCCCTAATTTATTCAAATAAATCCATTAGAAGAGATCCATATTGATCCATATTCAAGCTAGATACATGTTCAGTGGTAACACCCCGTCCAAGGATTTTTTTGAAAGTTTAAGCTAATTTACTGCATTTCTACATGCTATTTGTAGAACAGATAAAAACAAGCAACGGGAGTTATACACTGAGTGTACAAAACGTTAGGAACAACTTCCTAATATGAAGTTGCAGCCATTTTTGCCCTCCGAACAGCCTCAATTCTTCAGGGCAGGGACTACAATGTATCACAAGCTTTCCACAGGGATGCTGGCCAATGTTGACTCCAACGCTTCCCACAGTTCTCAAGTTGGCTGGATGTCTTTTGAGTGATGTACCATTCTTGATGCACAAATGTTGAGCGTGAAAAACCCAGCATCGTTGCAGTTCTTGACACAAACCAGTGTGCCTGGCACCAACTACCATAGCCTGTTCAAAGGCACTTAAATATTTTGTCTTGCCATTCACTCTCTGAATGGCACACATACACACCCGTGTCAATCCATTGAAGTGGTTTGACAGGTGTCATCAATAAGGGATCATAGCTTTCACGTGGATTCACCTGGTCAGTCTATGTCATGGAAAGAGCAGGTGTTTCTAATGTTTTGTACACTCAGTGTATAACATTCTTGAACAAACATGCCATAACCTAGAGCAATTAGCTATTAGCTAGCTCATTTGCAACTGTGACCAGGCCACGATAAAGCAAAGCAGTTCAACACATACAACAACACAGAGTTGCACATGGAATAAACAAACATAGAATCAATAATACAGTAGAAAAATCTATATACAGCATGTGCAAATGAGGTAGGATAAGAGAGGTAAGGCAATAAATAGGCCATGGTGGCAAAGTAATTGCAATATAGCACTTAAACACTGGAATGGTAAGATGTGCAGAAGATTAATGTGCAAGTTGAGATACTGGGGTGCAAAGGAGGAAAATTAAATAAATAAATAAATACAGTATGGGGATGAGGTAGATTGGATGGGCTATTTACAGATTAGCTATGTACAGGTGCTTTGATCTGTGAGCTACTCTGACAGCTGGTGAGGGAGGTAAGAGATTTTTGCAGTTTGTTCCAGTCATTGGCAGCAGAGAACTGGAAGGAGAGGTGGCCAAAGGAAGAATTGGCTTTGGCTAACAAACTGACCCTAGCCCCCCGACACATAAACTACTGCAGCATAAATACTGGAGGCTGAGACAGGAGGGGTCAGGAGACACTGTGGGCCCATCCGATGATACCCCCGGACAGGGCCAAACAGGAAGGATATAACCCCACCCACTTTGCCAAAGCACAGCCACCCCACCACTAGAGGGATACCTTCAAACACCATACTTACCATCCTGAGACAAGGAGTATAGCCAACAAAGATCTCCGCCACGGCACAACCCAAGAGTGGGCGCCAACCCAGACATGAAGATCACATCAGTGACTCAACCCACTCAAGTGACGCACCCCTCCTAGGGACGGCATGAAAGAGCCCCAGTAAGCCAGTGACTCAGCCCCTGTAATAGAGTTAGAGGCAGAGAATCCTAGTGGAAAGAGGGGAACCGGCCAGGCAGAGACAGCAAGGGCGGTTCGTTACTCCAAAGCCTTTCCGTTCACCTTCACACTCCTGGGCCAGACTACACTCAATCATATGACCCACTGAAGAGATGAGTCTTCAATAAAGACTTAAAGGTTGAGACCGAGTCTGCGTCTCTCACATGGGTAGGCAGACCATTCCATAAAAATTGAGCTCTATAGGAGAAAGCCCTGCCTCCAGCTGTTTGCTTGAAATTCTAGGGACAATTAGGAGGCCTGCATCTTGTGACCGTAGCGTACGTGTAGGTACTGTATGTCCGGCAGGACCAAATCAGAGAGATAGGTAGGAGCAAGCCCTTGTAATGCTTTGTAGGTTAGCAGTAAAACCTTGAAATCAGCCCTTGCCTTAACAGGAAGCCAGTGTAGGGAGGCTAGCACTGGAAGTAATATGATCCATTTTTTTGGTTCTAGTCAGGATTCTAGCAGCCGTATTTAGCACTAACTGAAGTTTATTTAGTGCTTTATCCGGGTAGCCGGAAAGTAGAGATATACCTGCTGGAGCTGGTATTGAACGCTGAGCTGTAGTCAATGAATAGCATTCTCACATAGGTGTTCCTTTTGTCCAGGTGGGAAAGGGCAGGGTGGAGTGCAATAGAGAGTGCATCATCTGTGTATCTGTTGGGGCGGAATGCAAATTGGAGTGGGTCTAGGGTTTCTGGGATAATGGTGTTGACGTGAGCCATGACCAGCCTTTCAAAGCACTTCATGGCTACAGACATGAGTGCACTGGGTCGGTAGTCATTTAGGCAGGTTAGTGTTCTTGGGCACAGGGGCTATGGTGGTCTGCTTGAAACATGTTGATATTACAGACTCAGTCAGGGACAGGATGAAAATGTCAGTAAACACACTTGCCAGTTGGTCAGCTTATGCTTGGAGTACACGTCCTGGTAATCCGTCTGGCCCTGCGGCCTTGTGTATGTTGACTTGTTTAAAGGTCTTACTCACATCGGCTACAGAGAGTGTGATCACACAGTTGTCTGAAACAGCTGATACTCTCATGCATGCTTAAGTATTGCTTGCCTCAAAGTGAGCATAGAAGTCATTTAGCTCGTCTGGTAGGCTTGTGTCACTGGGCAAGCCCTGCCACATCCAATGAGCGTCAGAGCCGGTGTAGTAGAATTCTATCTTTGTCCTGTATTGACGCTTTGCCTGTTTGATGGTTCGTCGAAGGGCATAGAAGGATTTATTTTAAGCTTCCAGGTTAGAGTCCCACTCCTTGAAAGTGACAGCTCTACCCTTTAGTTCAGTGCGGATGTTGCCTGTAATCCATGGCTTCTGGTTGGGGTATATACGTACAGTCACAGTGGGGACGACATCATCAATACACTTATTGATGAAGCCAGTGACTCATGTGATGTACACCTCAATGCCATCGGAAGAATCCTGGAACATATTCCAGTCTGTGCTAGCAAAACAGTCCTGTAGCTTAGCATCTGCATCATCTGACCACTTCTTTATTGACCGAGTCACTGGTGCTTCCTGCTTTAGTTTTTGCTTAGCAGGAATCAGGAGGATAGAATTATGGCCAGATTTGCCAAATGGAGGATGAAGGAGAGCTTTGTACACGTCTCTGTGTGTTGAGTAAAGGTTGTCTAGAGTTATTTTCCTCTGTTTGCACATTTAACATGCTGGTAGAAATTAGGTCAAATGGATTTAAGTCTCCCAACATTAACCAGTTGCATCTCTAGGGGCGCTATTTCATTTTTGGATAAAAAACGTTCCCGTTTTAAGCGCAATATTTTGTCACGAAAAGATGCTTGACTATGCATATTCTTGAACACTCTGAAGTTTCAGAATCTGCAAAGATTTTGTCTGTAAGTGCCCCAGAACTCATTCTACAGGCGAAACCAAGATGATACGTCAAACAGGAAATTAGCAGAATTTCTGAAGCTCTGTTTTCTAATGTCTCCTTATATGGCTGTGAATGCGACAGGAATAAGCTTAGACCTTCTGCCGTTTCCCCAAGATGTCGGCAGCATTGTGACGTATTTGTAGGCATATCATTGGAAGATTGGCCATAAGAGACTACATTTTCCAGGGGTCCGCCCGGTGTCCTTTGTCTAAATTTGTGCGTAATCTTCAGGTGCGGGCATTTTCTCCTGGGTTTCAGGAGAGAAAGCACACTTCCACGAACGATATATCATCGAAGAGATATGTGAAAAACACCTTGAGGATTGATTCTAAACAACGTTTGCCATGTTTTCAGTCGATATTATGGAGTTAATTTGGAAAAAAGTTTGTGTTTTGAGGACTGAATTTTAGTTTTTTTTTGGTAGCCAAATGTGATGTACAAAACGGAGCTATTTTTGTTGAAATGTTGCGTGCTGGATGCTAACGCTAATGCTAACGCTAAATGCTACACTAGCTAGCTACTTTTACACAAATGATTGTTTTCCTATGGTTGAGAAGCATATTTTGAAAATCTGAGATGACAGTGTTGTTTACAAAAGGCTAAGCTTGAGAGATGGCATATTTATTTCATTTCATTTGCGATTTTCATGAATAGTTAACGTTGCGTTATGGTAATGAGCTTGAGTCTGTATTCACGATCCCGGATCCGGGATGGGGAGATCAGAAAGGTTAAAGTACCCAGCCACTAGGAGTGCCGCCTCTGGATAAGCATTTTCCTGTTTGCTTATGCCTGTATACAACTCATTGAGTGCAGTCTTAGTGCCAGCATCGGTTTGTGGTGGTAAATAGACAGCTACGAAGAATATAGTGTGGCGTACAGCAGGTCAGCCACCAGGGGGAGACTCGTCGAGGCCTGGTGACAGACGGAGTATACATCACGAGGCGATGGCTCCGTCTGCTGGACGTGCCAGGTCTCGACGGGCTCGCCGGCCAGGAGTAATTGGGGCTGATTGGGAGTTGGTGAGTAATCAAGGGCTGATTGCTCACCGGCTGTACAAGTCCCATAAAGCTGCCAGAAGGGCAGCACACAGGGAAGAGAGTGGGGGAAGAATGGACTACCGTATAGTTGTGGATGGTTGCAGAGGTAACATGAGTGAGGTCACTTTTTGATCCCCACAGGATACAGCAAGACCCGGTGCCCAGAAGACGGTATCCTGCAGAGGGTCTCTTGGGGGAGACCTATTCTTTTCTTTTGACATATTATTTTAATAAACACCTTTGAAACTGAGCTAATCCTACTCTGTCTGTGTCTGATGTGTGTAACCGTTTTGACCCAACCCCCTGGTCTGCCACAATAGATAAAAACTCTCTTGGTAAATAGAATGGTCTACAGCTTATCATGAGATACTCTACCTCAGGCGAGCAAAACCTTGAGACTTCCTTACTATTAGATTTCATGCACCAGCTGTTTACAAATATACACAGACCACCACCCCTTGTGTTACCGGAGGCGGCTGTTCTAACTTGCCGAAGCGGCGTAAAACCTGCCAGCTGATATTACAGTTTTTAATGTCCCATTGGTAGTATATTCGTGATCGTAGTTAGTCTATTATGTCATCCAATGATGGTACGTTGGCTAATAGTAATGATGGTGGAGGCAAATTACCCACTTACAAGACACCCCGACCTACGTCCCCAATATCTCCGTCTCTTTCTCATGCGAATCACAGGGATTTGGGCCTTGTCGGGTTTCTGAAGTAAATCCTTCGAATCCGACTCATTAAAGTTTTTTTTTCCTGTACGAGGTGAGTAGAGGCACTTTTCGGTCATAAGAGAAGGTGGCAGAAACATTATGTACAAAATAAGTTACAAATAACATGAAAAACCACACACAATAGCACAATTGGTTAGGAGAATGTAAAACGGCAGCCATATCCTCCGGCGCCATTATCTCCTTTAACTTTTTTTTCTTCCATGGATTAGATATCTCCTAACTTTTGCCACACGGAGCAAGGTTCTATGACTGTAGCCTATTGCATCTTTGATGACTTTTGATTGGCCAACAACAAGCTACACACTCCACTCTTGTGAAAAGCAAGAGCAGCAGCATAAATTATACAATTTGTCTCTCTCCTGCAGCAGTCATGTTTCGATCTGTACGGTCCCTTCCGGACAGGTCAGTTATAATTACAGATACCCGAGACCTGTGACAATAATATCAGACCCCACCCAGACCTGTGACATTATTTAGAAGTCTGGATGCGGAGCTGCTTAGGTCCCAGAATGGGTCTCGGGTATTCAAGTACATGTGGATCCGGGAAGACCTCTTATTGGCATCCAACATGTTGCATTACCGCCCCCTACTGGACTATAGTATAAATCCATTATACTTAGTGATACAAAACAAAAAATTAAATAACAAATGAAACACCCTTCCAACCGGCCTTAGACTCATTCAAACCCACTACCCCATTCTACTACTTTGACCCTATCTGCTCCTGCACCATGCCATCGGACTGGGAGGACGGGACACCACCACTCAACACACACTGCAACACTTATGAAGTCAAATCTCGTACCCCCAAGTACTTCTCTGCAGCTGCCACCACAACATCTATTTTCTGTGATTTACGTACAGATGATAACCATTGCTATGAACGCTAAGAAGCCAACCTCTAAACATGGTAATTGATATAGCCTTACATGACCTTGTCATGTAAAGATGAAAAACTCTAAAGGACAGACTGTGACACGTCTGTTTCACCACGCTCCCAAGCCGCGTTGTTCAATTGATGCAGCCAGCCAATCAAACAGCATTTCCACTGGCTCTGAGGCGTCCACAAATGGTCCTAAAGCCAGCCGATCTAAACTGCCAGAACGGACTGGGGGAGAGAGAAATACGGACGGCAATTGCATTGGGGCATTGAACCATGTGTTTGAAGTATTTGATACCATTCCACTGATTCCGCTCCAGCCATTACCACGAGCCCATCCTCCCCAATTAAGGTGCCACCAACCCCCTGTAGTGGCAGGATATGATTAGGGGTCAGATAGAAAAACATTGCTGTATGTGTACCAGGCATTGATCCGGACATCTTTGGATTATGGGTGCTTTGTACAGTATATGGATCGGCAGTCAAAAAACGGTACTGCAGTGCCTGGATAGGATACGGTCAAGGGCCCTGAGATTGTGTGTGGGTGACTGCAGGACAACACCTGTTGAGGCATTGCAGCTTGCAGGTGGATAGTGGGGAACTGCCACTGAGAACAAGGCGGGACAAACTTGCATTAGCGTACTGGGCGAGGTTGAAAGGGAGTTCAGAGGGACATTCGCTTAATGGGGTGAGGACGTGAGAAGGTGTGTGGAGAGATGTATAGATAATTGGTTTTATTCATTTTTAAGGATATATACAGACGGTTCAAAGGATCCAGTCAGTGGTAGGGTGGGGGTTGGGGTGTATATCCCAGATTTCAATGTTAGAGTATGTTAGTGGTTAACTGATCATGTGTTAGTGTATGTCGCCGAGTTGATGGCCATGATCTTAGGTCTGAGATGGGTGGAGGAGGTGAAACCACTCAGAGTGGTGATCTGGTCTGATTCGGCTGCAGTGTTGAGTAGTGTGACGACAGGCAGGGGAGACTTGTTTGTGGAGATGATGGTGCTGTCAATGGGATTGGAGAGGATGGGAGTGTTGGTAAGCTTTTGCTGTCTTTCCACCCATGTGGGTGTGGAGGGTAACGAGAAGGCTGATGTGGTGGTGTGGTGGCTAAGAGTGCTGTGAGGAGAGAGGGGGTAGATATTCAGATCCCGTTGGGCTGCAGGGAAGTCAAGTCCTTGATCAAAAGGGCTCGATCTTTGGAAAAAGGAGTGGGACGCTAGTAGTAAGGGGAGGCAATTTTATTGCGCGCATCGGTCAGTAAAGGAAGAAGTGGGGAGTATGGGATGTAGAAGAGAGGAAGTTGTGGATGTTTGAATGCCATGTTGTGGATGATAGGGAGGCATGAAACAGGTCTGTGTGAT